>NC_059437.1:54104341-54269341 GCF_021028975.2 Sphaerodactylus townsendi
CCCCCACCCCCCCCCCCCCCCACCCCCCCCCCCCCCCACCCCCCCCCCCCCCCACCCCCCCCCCCCCCCACCCCCCCCCCCCCCCACCCCCCCCCCCCCCCACCCCCCCCCCCCCCCACCCCCCCCCCCCCCCACCCCCCCCCCCCCCCACCCCCCCCCCCCCCCACCCCCCCCCCCCCCCACCCCCCCCCCCCCCCACCCCCCCCCCCCCCCACCCCCCCCCCCCCCCACCCCCCCCCCCCCCCACCCCCCCCCCCCCCCACCCCCCCCCCCCCCCACCCCCCCCCCCCCCCACCCCCCCCCCCCCCCACCCCCCCCCCCCCCCACCCCCCCCCCCCCCCACCCCCCCCCCCCCCCACCCCCCCCCCCCCCCACCCCCCCCCCCCCCCACCCCCCCCCCCCCCCACCCCCCCCCCCCCCCACCCCCCCCCCCCCCCACCCCCCCCCCCCCCCACCCCCCCCCCCCCCCACCCCCCCCCCCCCCCACCCCCCCCCCCCCCCACCCCCCCCCCCCCCCACCCCCCCCCCCCCCCACCCCCCCCCCCCCCCACCCCCCCCCCCCCCCACCCCCCCCCCCCCCCACCCCCCCCCCCCCCCACCCCCCCCCCCCCCCACCCCCCCCCCCCCCCACCCCCCCCCCCCCCCACCCCCCCCCCCCCCCACCCCCCCCCCCCCCCACCCCCCCCCCCCCCCACCCCCCCCCCCCCCCACCCCCCCCCCCCCCCACCCCCCCCCCCCCCCACCCCCCCCCCCCCCCACCCCCCCCCCCCCCCACCCCCCCCCCCCCCCACCCCCCCCCCCCCCCACCCCCCCCCCCCCCCACCCCCCCCCCCCCCCACCCCCCCCCCCCCCCACCCCCCCCCCCCCCCACCCCCCCCCCCCCCCACCCCCCCCCCCCCCCACCCCCCCCCCCCCCCACCCCCCCCCCCCCCCACCCCCCCCCCCCCCCACCCCCCCCCCCCCCCACCCCCCCCCCCCCCCACCCCCCCCCCCCCCCACCCCCCCCCCCCCCCACCCCCCCCCCCCCCCACCCCCCCCCCCCCCCACCCCCCCCCCCCCCCACCCCCCCCCCCCCCCACCCCCCCCCCCCCCCACCCCCCCCCCCCCCCACCCCCCCCCCCCCCCACCCCCCCCCCCCCCCACCCCCCCCCCCCCCCACCCCCCCCCCCCCCCACCCCCCCCCCCCCCCACCCCCCCCCCCCCCCACCCCCCCCCCCCCCCACCCCCCCCCCCCCCCACCCCCCCCCCCCCCCACCCCCCCCCCCCCCCACCCCCCCCCCCCCCCACCCCCCCCCCCCCCCACCCCCCCCCCCCCCCACCCCCCCCCCCCCCCACCCCCCCCCCCCCCCACCCCCCCCCCCCCCCACCCCCCCCCCCCCCCACCCCCCCCCCCCCCCACCCCCCCCCCCCCCCACCCCCCCCCCCCCCCACCCCCCCCCCCCCCCACCCCCCCCCCCCCCCACCCCCCCCCCCCCCCACCCCCCCCCCCCCCCACCCCCCCCCCCCCCCACCCCCCCCCCCCCCCACCCCCCCCCCCCCCCACCCCCCCCCCCCCCCACCCCCCCCCCCCCCCACCCCCCCCCCCCCCCACCCCCCCCCCCCCCCACCCCCCCCCCCCCCCACCCCCCCCCCCCCCCACCCCCCCCCCCCCCCACCCCCCCCCCCCCCCACCCCCCCCCCCCCCCACCCCCCCCCCCCCCCACCCCCCCCCCCCCCCACCCCCCCCCCCCCCCACCCCCCCCCCCCCCCACCCCCCCCCCCCCCCACCCCCCCCCCCCCCCACCCCCCCCCCCCCCCACCCCCCCCCCCCCCCACCCCCCCCCCCCCCCACCCCCCCCCCCCCCCACCCCCCCCCCCCCCCACCCCCCCCCCCCCCCACCCCCCCCCCCCCCCACCCCCCCCCCCCCCCACCCCCCCCCCCCCCCACCCCCCCCCCCCCCCACCCCCCCCCCCCCCCACCCCCCCCCCCCCCCACCCCCCCCCCCCCCCACCCCCCCCCCCCCCCACCCCCCCCCCCCCCCACCCCCCCCCCCCCCCACCCCCCCCCCCCCCCACCCCCCCCCCCCCCCACCCCCCCCCCCCCCCACCCCCCCCCCCCCCCACCCCCCCCCCCCCCCACCCCCCCCCCCCCCCACCCCCCCCCCCCCCCACCCCCCCCCCCCCCCACCCCCCCCCCCCCCCACCCCCCCCCCCCCCCACCCCCCCCCCCCCCCACCCCCCCCCCCCCCCACCCCCCCCCCCCCCCACCCCCCCCCCCCCCCACCCCCCCCCCCCCCCACCCCCCCCCCCCCCCACCCCCCCCCCCCCCCACCCCCCCCCCCCCCCACCCCCCCCCCCCCCCACCCCCCCCCCCCCCCACCCCCCCCCCCCCCCACCCCCCCCCCCCCCCACCCCCCCCCCCCCCCACCCCCCCCCCCCCCCACCCCCCCCCCCCCCCACCCCCCCCCCCCCCCACCCCCCCCCCCCCCCACCCCCCCCCCCCCCCACCCCCCCCCCCCCCCACCCCCCCCCCCCCCCACCCCCCCCCCCCCCCACCCCCCCCCCCCCCCACCCCCCCCCCCCCCCACCCCCCCCCCCCCCCACCCCCCCCCCCCCCCACCCCCCCCCCCCCCCACCCCCCCCCCCCCCCACCCCCCCCCCCCCCCACCCCCCCCCCCCCCCACCCCCCCCCCCCCCCACCCCCCCCCCCCCCCACCCCCCCCCCCCCCCACCCCCCCCCCCCCCCACCCCCCCCCCCCCCCACCCCCCCCCCCCCCCACCCCCCCCCCCCCCCACCCCCCCCCCCCCCCACCCCCCCCCCCCCCCACCCCCCCCCCCCCCCACCCCCCCCCCCCCCCACCCCCCCCCCCCCCCACCCCCCCCCCCCCCCACCCCCCCCCCCCCCCACCCCCCCCCCCCCCCACCCCCCCCCCCCCCCACCCCCCCCCCCCCCCACCCCCCCCCCCCCCCACCCCCCCCCCCCCCCACCCCCCCCCCCCCCCACCCCCCCCCCCCCCCACCCCCCCCCCCCCCCACCCCCCCCCCCCCCCACCCCCCCCCCCCCCCACCCCCCCCCCCCCCCACCCCCCCCCCCCCCCACCCCCCCCCCCCCCCACCCCCCCCCCCCCCCACCCCCCCCCCCCCCCACCCCCCCCCCCCCCCACCCCCCCCCCCCCCCACCCCCCCCCCCCCCCACCCCCCCCCCCCCCCACCCCCCCCCCCCCCCACCCCCCCCCCCCCCCACCCCCCCCCCCCCCCACCCCCCCCCCCCCCCACCCCCCCCCCCCCCCACCCCCCCCCCCCCCCACCCCCCCCCCCCCCCACCCCCCCCCCCCCCCACCCCCCCCCCCCCCCACCCCCCCCCCCCCCCACCCCCCCCCCCCCCCACCCCCCCCCCCCCCCACCCCCCCCCCCCCCCACCCCCCCCCCCCCCCACCCCCCCCCCCCCCCACCCCCCCCCCCCCCCACCCCCCCCCCCCCCCACCCCCCCCCCCCCCCACCCCCCCCCCCCCCCACCCCCCCCCCCCCCCACCCCCCCCCCCCCCCACCCCCCCCCCCCCCCACCCCCCCCCCCCCCCACCCCCCCCCCCCCCCACCCCCCCCCCCCCCCACCCCCCCCCCCCCCCACCCCCCCCCCCCCCCACCCCCCCCCCCCCCCACCCCCCCCCCCCCCCACCCCCCCCCCCCCCCACCCCCCCCCCCCCCCACCCCCCCCCCCCCCCACCCCCCCCCCCCCCCACCCCCCCCCCCCCCCACCCCCCCCCCCCCCCACCCCCCCCCCCCCCCACCCCCCCCCCCCCCCACCCCCCCCCCCCCCCACCCCCCCCCCCCCCCACCCCCCCCCCCCCCCACCCCCCCCCCCCCCCACCCCCCCCCCCCCCCACCCCCCCCCCCCCCCACCCCCCCCCCCCCCCACCCCCCCCCCCCCCCACCCCCCCCCCCCCCCACCCCCCCCCCCCCCCACCCCCCCCCCCCCCCACCCCCCCCCCCCCCCACCCCCCCCCCCCCCCACCCCCCCCCCCCCCCACCCCCCCCCCCCCCCACCCCCCCCCCCCCCCACCCCCCCCCCCCCCCACCCCCCCCCCCCCCCACCCCCCCCCCCCCCCACCCCCCCCCCCCCCCACCCCCCCCCCCCCCCACCCCCCCCCCCCCCCACCCCCCCCCCCCCCCACCCCCCCCCCCCCCCACCCCCCCCCCCCCCCACCCCCCCCCCCCCCCACCCCCCCCCCCCCCCACCCCCCCCCCCCCCCACCCCCCCCCCCCCCCACCCCCCCCCCCCCCCACCCCCCCCCCCCCCCACCCCCCCCCCCCCCCACCCCCCCCCCCCCCCACCCCCCCCCCCCCCCACCCCCCCCCCCCCCCACCCCCCCCCCCCCCCACCCCCCCCCCCCCCCACCCCCCCCCCCCCCCACCCCCCCCCCCCCCCACCCCCCCCCCCCCCCACCCCCCCCCCCCCCCACCCCCCCCCCCCCCCACCCCCCCCCCCCCCCACCCCCCCCCCCCCCCACCCCCCCCCCCCCCCACCCCCCCCCCCCCCCACCCCCCCCCCCCCCCACCCCCCCCCCCCCCCACCCCCCCCCCCCCCCACCCCCCCCCCCCCCCACCCCCCCCCCCCCCCACCCCCCCCCCCCCCCACCCCCCCCCCCCCCCACCCCCCCCCCCCCCCACCCCCCCCCCCCCCCACCCCCCCCCCCCCCCACCCCCCCCCCCCCCCACCCCCCCCCCCCCCCACCCCCCCCCCCCCCCACCCCCCCCCCCCCCCACCCCCCCCCCCCCCCACCCCCCCCCCCCCCCACCCCCCCCCCCCCCCACCCCCCCCCCCCCCCACCCCCCCCCCCCCCCACCCCCCCCCCCCCCCACCCCCCCCCCCCCCCACCCCCCCCCCCCCCCACCCCCCCCCCCCCCCACCCCCCCCCCCCCCCACCCCCCCCCCCCCCCACCCCCCCCCCCCCCCACCCCCCCCCCCCCCCACCCCCCCCCCCCCCCACCCCCCCCCCCCCCCACCCCCCCCCCCCCCCACCCCCCCCCCCCCCCACCCCCCCCCCCCCCCACCCCCCCCCCCCCCCACCCCCCCCCCCCCCCACCCCCCCCCCCCCCCACCCCCCCCCCCCCCCACCCCCCCCCCCCCCCACCCCCCCCCCCCCCCACCCCCCCCCCCCCCCACCCCCCCCCCCCCCCACCCCCCCCCCCCCCCACCCCCCCCCCCCCCCACCCCCCCCCCCCCCCACCCCCCCCCCCCCCCACCCCCCCCCCCCCCCACCCCCCCCCCCCCCCACCCCCCCCCCCCCCCACCCCCCCCCCCCCCCACCCCCCCCCCCCCCCACCCCCCCCCCCCCCCACCCCCCCCCCCCCCCACCCCCCCCCCCCCCCACCCCCCCCCCCCCCCACCCCCCCCCCCCCCCACCCCCCCCCCCCCCCACCCCCCCCCCCCCCCACCCCCCCCCCCCCCCACCCCCCCCCCCCCCCACCCCCCCCCCCCCCCACCCCCCCCCCCCCCCACCCCCCCCCCCCCCCACCCCCCCCCCCCCCCACCCCCCCCCCCCCCCACCCCCCCCCCCCCCCACCCCCCCCCCCCCCCACCCCCCCCCCCCCCCACCCCCCCCCCCCCCCACCCCCCCCCCCCCCCACCCCCCCCCCCCCCCACCCCCCCCCCCCCCCACCCCCCCCCCCCCCCACCCCCCCCCCCCCCCACCCCCCCCCCCCCCCACCCCCCCCCCCCCCCACCCCCCCCCCCCCCCACCCCCCCCCCCCCCCACCCCCCCCCCCCCCCACCCCCCCCCCCCCCCACCCCCCCCCCCCCCCACCCCCCCCCCCCCCCACCCCCCCCCCCCCCCACCCCCCCCCCCCCCCACCCCCCCCCCCCCCCACCCCCCCCCCCCCCCACCCCCCCCCCCCCCCACCCCCCCCCCCCCCCACCCCCCCCCCCCCCCACCCCCCCCCCCCCCCACCCCCCCCCCCCCCCACCCCCCCCCCCCCCCACCCCCCCCCCCCCCCACCCCCCCCCCCCCCCACCCCCCCCCCCCCCCACCCCCCCCCCCCCCCACCCCCCCCCCCCCCCACCCCCCCCCCCCCCCACCCCCCCCCCCCCCCACCCCCCCCCCCCCCCACCCCCCCCCCCCCCCACCCCCCCCCCCCCCCACCCCCCCCCCCCCCCACCCCCCCCCCCCCCCACCCCCCCCCCCCCCCACCCCCCCCCCCCCCCACCCCCCCCCCCCCCCACCCCCCCCCCCCCCCACCCCCCCCCCCCCCCACCCCCCCCCCCCCCCACCCCCCCCCCCCCCCACCCCCCCCCCCCCCCACCCCCCCCCCCCCCCACCCCCCCCCCCCCCCACCCCCCCCCCCCCCCACCCCCCCCCCCCCCCACCCCCCCCCCCCCCCACCCCCCCCCCCCCCCACCCCCCCCCCCCCCCACCCCCCCCCCCCCCCACCCCCCCCCCCCCCCACCCCCCCCCCCCCCCACCCCCCCCCCCCCCCACCCCCCCCCCCCCCCACCCCCCCCCCCCCCCACCCCCCCCCCCCCCCACCCCCCCCCCCCCCCACCCCCCCCCCCCCCCACCCCCCCCCCCCCCCACCCCCCCCCCCCCCCACCCCCCCCCCCCCCCACCCCCCCCCCCCCCCACCCCCCCCCCCCCCCACCCCCCCCCCCCCCCACCCCCCCCCCCCCCCACCCCCCCCCCCCCCCACCCCCCCCCCCCCCCACCCCCCCCCCCCCCCACCCCCCCCCCCCCCCACCCCCCCCCCCCCCCACCCCCCCCCCCCCCCACCCCCCCCCCCCCCCACCCCCCCCCCCCCCCACCCCCCCCCCCCCCCACCCCCCCCCCCCCCCACCCCCCCCCCCCCCCACCCCCCCCCCCCCCCACCCCCCCCCCCCCCCACCCCCCCCCCCCCCCACCCCCCCCCCCCCCCACCCCCCCCCCCCCCCACCCCCCCCCCCCCCCACCCCCCCCCCCCCCCACCCCCCCCCCCCCCCACCCCCCCCCCCCCCCACCCCCCCCCCCCCCCACCCCCCCCCCCCCCCACCCCCCCCCCCCCCCACCCCCCCCCCCCCCCACCCCCCCCCCCCCCCACCCCCCCCCCCCCCCACCCCCCCCCCCCCCCACCCCCCCCCCCCCCCACCCCCCCCCCCCCCCACCCCCCCCCCCCCCCACCCCCCCCCCCCCCCACCCCCCCCCCCCCCCACCCCCCCCCCCCCCCACCCCCCCCCCCCCCCACCCCCCCCCCCCCCCACCCCCCCCCCCCCCCACCCCCCCCCCCCCCCACCCCCCCCCCCCCCCACCCCCCCCCCCCCCCACCCCCCCCCCCCCCCACCCCCCCCCCCCCCCACCCCCCCCCCCCCCCACCCCCCCCCCCCCCCACCCCCCCCCCCCCCCACCCCCCCCCCCCCCCACCCCCCCCCCCCCCCACCCCCCCCCCCCCCCACCCCCCCCCCCCCCCACCCCCCCCCCCCCCCACCCCCCCCCCCCCCCACCCCCCCCCCCCCCCACCCCCCCCCCCCCCCACCCCCCCCCCCCCCCACCCCCCCCCCCCCCCACCCCCCCCCCCCCCCACCCCCCCCCCCCCCCACCCCCCCCCCCCCCCACCCCCCCCCCCCCCCACCCCCCCCCCCCCCCACCCCCCCCCCCCCCCACCCCCCCCCCCCCCCACCCCCCCCCCCCCCCACCCCCCCCCCCCCCCACCCCCCCCCCCCCCCACCCCCCCCCCCCCCCACCCCCCCCCCCCCCCACCCCCCCCCCCCCCCACCCCCCCCCCCCCCCACCCCCCCCCCCCCCCACCCCCCCCCCCCCCCACCCCCCCCCCCCCCCACCCCCCCCCCCCCCCACCCCCCCCCCCCCCCACCCCCCCCCCCCCCCACCCCCCCCCCCCCCCACCCCCCCCCCCCCCCACCCCCCCCCCCCCCCACCCCCCCCCCCCCCCACCCCCCCCCCCCCCCACACCCCCCCCCCCCCCAAAACCCCCCCCCCCCCCCCCCCCCCCCCCCCCCCCCCCCCCCCCTCCCCCCACCCCCCCCCACACCACCCCCCCGCCCAACCCCCCCCCCCCACCCCCCCCCCCCCCCACCCCCCCCCCCCCCCACCCCCCCCCCCCAACGCCCCCCCCCCACCCCTCCCCCTCCCCCACACACCCCCCCCCACCCCCTTCCACTCCCCCCCCCCCCACCCCCCCCCCCCCCCAGGGAATCAAACCCGGTTCCTCCAGATTAGATACGTGAGCTCTTAACCTCCTACGTCATAGTAGACAGATTCCAGAAGGTTAGACTCAACAATGGCTAAGCTAGCAAAAAGGAACTTCCACATTCTGTGGCAGAATACCCTTGTACTAGAGCCGAACCGTGACTTATGAACTTCTGGCTTGCTACTCCTGAATACAGAATGCTGGACTTTGGGAGGAGGGCTCGAAACTAGAGGCCCTCAAGCGCCCCCTTATGGTGCTCCCTTTTCATTGACCCTTTACTTCTGACCCCAAGCCACGCTGCTGCCTAGGAGAGGGCCAGAGGTGGGATCCAGCAGGTTCTCACAGGTTCCCAAGAGTAGGTTACTAATTATTTGTGTGTGCCGAGAGGGGGTTACTAATTGGTGATTTTGCAACGTGATTTTTGCCTTACATTACGCCCCTTCTCTCAGCACACAGAACTTGAAGCAGTCTAGCAGGAGGTGCACTGGTGTGCGTGGCAGCCTGCACCTGCGTGCATTCGTTTCCCACCCAAGGACCGGCGCAGCGGCTGCGTCCTTGCCACAGCCCCGCCCAGGAATGCCCCGCCCCCGAAATGCCCGGCCACGCCCCCGTTGTGCCTTGCTCAGCCCCATTGGCGCAACGCCACAGTTTGAATCCCCCCACCATGGGAACCTGTTACAAAATTTTTTGGATCCCACCACTGGAGAGGGTGGTTCCTCTCCTTGCCCAAGCTGACTAGGACACGCAGCAGCTGGAAAGAGGCGCCGAAAGACTTCCAGATGGCTTAGGTACTTACCCATCAGTTGGCATCTGAACATGCAGGAGGGTTTTTTTATACCCGACAATCACAGTTCAGGGCATCAAGAATCTTTGCTTTCTGACTGCAGCCAGAACTCCGGTACTGAGCAAACTAGGCCATGTGTGGCCGGGCACACGAGTCTCACTTCCTTTCTCTACCCTTGAACCGGCCTCTGGTTGGGTGAAGGGATTTGCTTTGGCAATTGGGAGCGTATAAATATGCTTGCTGAAGGTAAGGCGTGTTTAGCATGAATTTAAAAAAGAGAAGCATTTGTTTTTTTCCGCTTGTGAGTAATGCAACATACATGAATGACATCCTTTCTGGTTCTGGCATCGCCTGCGGGCTCATTTATTTTTAACTTCTTTCTCTCTCCTAGGACTGCGTGCAGTTAAATCAATATACGTTGAAAGACGAAATCGGGAAGGTGAATGTTTGGGTTTCTTTTCTTCTCTGAAATTTGGACATGGCTAGCTGGGCGGGAAGGAGCTAGAGTTAAAGGCCCGTGGCCAGGAGAGGAAATTGAAGGGCAGCTAGTAACCTGGGATCCAGACCCACAATTCAGTGTGTGATTCACAGAGCACCCAACCATCATAGAAAGTTTCTTCTTAGGCAATCAGTTTTTCTAGTGGGGTACCAAGGCCAGAGAGAGAGAGGAAGCATGCTTATGTATAACATTATCTTTCCTCCCTTCAGATATTATAGTGGGGGAAAGGGTAAGATTTTGCCATGGCTGCCCATGCTAGAACTGACCAGTTTGGGGGGATCCTCAGAAAGTGCTCAGCTCTGAGCATTTGTGCAAATGGAAAAGGTGTGGTTGGCACAATCTGCAGATTTATTGGCTAGGCTGCTGCTTTTAGCCAGATTCCCCTGAAGCTACATCTGCCCGTTGTGGAAGGGTTGAGAAAATTCATGGGGATGTCTTGGCAAGAGCCGTGCCTCCACGTTGAATTCGGACGTTCAGAACAGAAGTGTACTTGCTGGTTTTGATTCTTTTAAAAATTGGCTGAAATGGATGAGCATTGCGTACCAGACCCGCCCATCCAGGTAAATGTCCTTACCTGTTCCCACAAGAGGCACCCAGATAAGTGAGGGCTTTCCCCTGCAGGCATAAGGACCACTCTAAAGGGCATCCCATTTTAGAAAGTGCTCTTTTTGCTGAGTCATCCCCAGCCTATAACATGTATGTTTGTGTGTGTGATTATTTTTCCCTGTGCAGGGCTCCTATGGGGTAGTGAAGCTGGCCTACAACGAAGATGACAACACCTACTATGTGAGTTCTTGTCCGAGGGGGGGCAAAAAAGATGGGTGGGAGTAGAGCAGACCTGGGCATTATACGGCCCGCGGGCCACATCCGGCCCGCCGGATGACCCTGACTGGCCCCCCTGCCGTGCTGGGGAGCGAGGCACCTTTGAAAGCCCTGCAGAAGCCGGTTGCCTTGGCTCCCGGCTTCTGTGGGGCTTTCAAAAGCGCCTCACCCCCCTGCCTTTTGGCCCGGCCCTCCACAATATTTTCTGTTTCTTATGCGGCCCCATTGAAAAAATAATTGCCCACCCCTAGAGTAGAGCATTCCGAGTCTGAATTATGCCTTGATTAAGTTCTCTGCTTGAGGTCAAACTGGAAAAGATGCTAGTTTGGTCTTCAGAGAACCCAAGTCGGTGTCCTTTTTCCACTGTCGTAAATAGCAATTGTGCATTTCCCCAGTTTGAACCAGAGCTGTGTGGCATGGAACATTTAATCCCCTCCCCCAACCCTTGGCTTCAGTTTCCCACACTGATAAGGTGCAAATAATTGCTGCCCAACCCTTTTGGGGCAACATGCAGGGAACCTACAACAGGTCTGCCTCTTTGCCTCAATAAGACAGGCAGCAATTCTATGGAGCCTTAACAGGGGAGGAAAACAGGGCTGTCAGGACAAGCTAACTGACTCGGAAAGTTGCTGAGGGCCTCGGACAAGCCCAGAGCAGTCCCCAGTAGCGTTGACAATGCTGTAGAGGTCATGTGGCTTGGACCTCATCAGCTACTGGAGGTGTAAACTCACCCACTGCTTCTTCCTCTATTACTGACCACTGGATCCAAGCCATCTGGCACTTGTTTGGCAGGAAGCAACAGGCAAAACTGTGCCCACCAGCCTGACAAGGGAAATGTGCTCCAATCAAGACCATCTTGATGCAGTCAGAACATGTGGGCTCTCTTCCTTTTTAACTGGGTCAAAAATAGACTCTCTTTGATCTGGTGGGGGGGTAACTGAAGTCGACCCGCGAGGGTCGCAAGGAAGAGGCGAGACGCAGCGATATCATCCGGTGGAGAGAAGCCAACGGCAGGAAGCAGGATCCGTGGATCTGGCTAATCCGCGGGTTGCAGGCTAATCTGCCGTAGTCTGGTCCCTGGCACCTTTTATTAGGGTTTTCCAAGAGGCGGGTCGGGAGGCGGGAGAGCGGGAGAATATTGTACAGTACATGACTCATGGGGCTGCGTACGTGAGAGAGGAAACGTTCCTGTCCGGGCCTAATCCATACCTGGGGGTATGCACCCCTTTGTCCCTTTGTCCGGGACATCTTGTGACAGTGAGTCAGGCATCTCATGACCTATGACTCATGGGGGTCTTGTGACAGGTGAGCGTGTGCGCCCAGAAGGGCACAGATGGCACAGGCATTCCTGCGCTCTGTCTGAGGCTCTGCTGGGTTCGTGGGGCTCACCCCTACAGGTAACCTTGACTTAGGGCTTGATAAGTTAAATACCACCCTTCTGTACAGCACTTGGGAGCCAAATCTTTAAGGACTGAAAGTGTGTTCCCAAAATAGTTATTCCCAGTTGAAAATCTGGCTGCCATTTTCTGAACCCATTCTGAACCCTCTTCAGGGGTGGACTCTTGACGAAGTGCGATGTAGAAGTCTAACCTGGCAAGAGCAGTCTTTCTAGAATATGCAGAGCTCTCTCGTTAGGATGCATCCCGTCCTTTCCAAAGCGAAGGAGCTCTGTCCTCTCCAGCATGCCCAGCAGCGAAGGTTTTGCACATCCAGAGAGCTGTTTAAAAGAGAACGTTGCCAAAACCTTGGTTGCTGTTCATAAAGTCAGAAGAGACCACAAGGGCCATCAAGTCCAACCCCTCAGGGACTCTTCCAACTCTATGATTCTATGACAGTGGTGGCGAACCTATGGCACAGGTTCCAGAGGTGGCACTCAGAGCTCTTTCTGTGGGCACGTGCAGAGTGCCCCCCCCACCCCACATCTAGGCTGGCCTGGGTCGCTGGGCTCAATTATTAGCATTAAACCTAAGACCTAGTTTTGGAGAAGCAGTGTAGATAACCCTGTTAAGCGCTGTTAAACCCCACTGATTTTTATGCAAAGAACTAAAGCGTGATCCTTTACCTGGGAGTAAGCTCAGTTGCTGGCAATGGGGCATGCTTCTGAGTAAACCCTCCTAGGGTTGTGATTCACCCGTTGGAAGAGTTGCACGGTTGCTTCAAAGCAGAGCCACTGACTACCACCAAGCTTACTCCTGAGTAATGCACACCTCGAAGCCAACCGTTTTTTCTAAACTAAAACCTCAGCATTCAGGTTAAATTGCCGTGTTGGCACTTTGCAATAAATAAGTGGGTTTTGGGTTGCAATTTGGGCACTCAGTCTCAAAAAGGTTCGCCATCACTGTTCTATGATATGGGGCAGGATAATATTGGAACACTTGGGTTGTTTCTTGGCTCATGTAGCAGCTAGTCAGTGGGGAATGACAGGGGCAGGCCTCGCCTTCTCTTGCCTCCTACGCAAAGGCTGTTTGCAATGTTTTTCCCTTGCCGTAGAAAAGGGGATTCTGACCCCCCCTGCATTAATTTGTCTTCCAGGCAATGAAAGTGCTTTCCAAAAAGAAGCTCATGAGGCAAGCAGGGTTTCCACGTAAGTGTGAACCGGGGAGATCCGCTATCAGGATGCTGGGGTTGACCTGCCGTAAGGCCTTGGGGGGTGGGGTGGGCGAGACCACTGCACTTCAAGGGCCATTAGTGGCCTTGGGCCTACATATCTGAGGGACCACATCTCCCCTTATTGCCCCGCCAGGTGCCTCCGCTCCTCGGAGGAGAACCTACTGGAGGTCCCTGACCTGAAAGACATCCATCTGCTTTCACAACCCTGGCCCCTATCTGATGGTACAGGCTCCCCAAGGAGACCAGGGCCCTGCAGGGCCCTACAAGGTTTCTGCAGGGCCTGTAAAACGGACCTGTTCTGCCAGGTGTTTGGCCAGCCAGGTTGACTGTATGATCCCCGTGACATCTAGGCCTCCCATGGGCACGATGGGGGCGTGGGGGACTGTTGCCATCTGGTATAGTATGTTTTTATAGTATATATGTGTATCTGTTTTTATTGTTTTATGATTTTATTGTATGTGATTGTTGGCTGTTCACTGCCCTGAGCCCTTCGGGGGAGGGCGGTCTAAAAGTTTAATTATAAATGAATGAATGAATGAATGAATGAATGAATGAATGAATGAATGAATGAATGATATAATAATAACAAGCCTTTATTTGGCATAACAATAATCATAACACAATAAAAAACCTGAGATAAAAGGTACACAAATACAAAGGTTTAAGATAGAATATAAATTATTGATTGTGCATCACCTCCAGTAAAAATCGTGCTACCAATTCACAAGTTTCATTGTCAGAATTGTCCAGAAGGAAAGGAAGTCTACCTGAATGAATGATATAAATTGAGAAGAGATGAATGAATAGCTGGCGGGTTTGTGAAGTGGCTGGGAAGCTGCCTACTATATTCAGAGACAGGGTGGGGAAAAGATCTGTCTCCCTTGTGTTGACGCTCCGCAGGGAGGTCTGAATTCCCCTGGCTTCCTGAGGGTTTGCTCAGGCTGGTATTTGCAACAGGGTGCCCCTTCCACACTCCCATGGCCACACAACCTGAATCTTCTTCAGACCTGAAACTTCATGGCTGACTCCTCCTTGTGTGTCTCAAGCAGGCCGTCCGCCTCCTCGCGGTGCCAAGCCCCCCCTGGAAGGCTTCTGCCAGCCCAAAGGCCCTATTGAGCAGGTGTATCAAGAGATCGCCATCTTGAAAAATCTTGACCACCCGAATGTTGTGAAGCTGGTGGAGGTGAGGCTATTTGGGAACAGGGACCAAACTAGGGAGCAGGATGAAGATGCTGATGATTCTGCACAGATTGTCTACCTGGAGTTCAGCGCTGATGGGTAGTGACATAGTGCCAGTGGGGCGGGGGATGACGCCCTGGGCGGAGCCGCAGCAGAGGCGTGGCAATGGGTCACAGCAGGGGCATGGGGCACAGTTTTCCCTCACTCAGCCCCTGCTGATGGGTACCGGGTTTTTTCCCTGAATCCCCATAACGTCATGATTTTCACATCCTGCATGTGAGCTCCCAAAGGCACCTGGAGGGCCACTGCGAGTAGCAGAGTGCTGGACTAGATGGACTCTGGTCTGATCCAGCAGGCTCCTCCTTATGTTCTTAAGGCCATTGCTTTCACCTCCTGCCTGTGAGCTCCCAAAGGCACCTGGTGGGCCACTGCGAGTAGCAGAGAGCTGGACTAGATGGACTCTGGTCTGATCCAGCAGGCTCCTCCTTATGTTCTTAAGGCCATTGCTTTCACCTCCTGCCTGTGAGCTCCCAAAGGCACCTGGTGGGCCACTGCGAGTAGTAGAGAGCTGGACTAGATGGACTCTGGTCTGATCCAGCAGGCTCCTCCTTATGTTCTTATGCATTCGGGCACCTCCAGCTCCAGTTTTTCTCCTACCTTTCTCAAAATTGCTGTGCTTCAAAGTTTTGGGAAAGATCTCAGAAAAGCCTGGGTAGCTGCTGTATGGGTGGGAAAATTCAGGTTTCCCAGTTCATGTGGCAGCCATTTTCCCTGACTCCATGGCAGCCATGCCCCCCTCCCCCACAGGGAGCCTTTTTGCTTTCAAAAAAAAGTCAGCACTAGAATATAATTATATCGATATATTGTGACAACAGGTGTAGCAGGATCTCTGAATTTTTATCTTTCGGTTTGAAAAAAAGTAAGTCTCCAGCTTCATCCTTTGCAGAGATATAAGGAAATCTACTAAGTTCTGGGAGTAGACCACAAACTGAGCATGAGTCAGCAGTGTGATGTGGTAGCCAATACGATTTTGGGCTGTATCAACAGGAGTATAGTGTCAAGATTGAGGGATGTAATTGTATCTCTCTGTTCTGCATTGGTTAGTCCTCACCTGGAATGTTGTGTACAGTTCTGGGCACCGCAGTTCAAGAGGGATATTGACAAGCTGGAATGGGCCCAGAGGGGGACAACCAAAATGGTAAAAGGTCTGGAATCCATGCCCTGTGAGGAGAGACTTAGGGAGCTGGGGATGTTTAGTTTGGTGACATGATAGCCTTGTTTAGATATTTGAAGGGATGTCATGTTAGTGAGGGAGCAAGCTTGTTTTCTGCTGCTCCAGAGATTAGGACCAGGAGTAATGGTTTCAAGGTGAAGGAAAAGAGATTCCACCTAAACATCAAGAAGAACTTCCTGACAGTAAGGGCTGTTTGACAGTGGAATGCACTATCTCGGAGTGCGGTGGAGTCTCCTTCTTTGGAGGTTTTTAAGGAGAGGCTGGATGGCCATCTGTCAGGAGTGCTTTGATTATATGTTCCTGCATGGCAGGGGGTTGGACTTGATGGCCCTTGGGGTCTCTTCCAACTCTATGATTCTGTGAAAATGGCATATTTTTGCTACCAAAGGGACTAGAGACTTCAATGTTTTTTTTAAATGAAAGCCAGGAATACAGAGAACCTGTTACATCTATACAGTGGTGGGATCCAAATTTTAGTAACAGGTTCCCATGGTGGCGGGATTCAAACCTACTCATGAGGCACCCCTTGTGGAAAGCCACTGTTGCCCACCACAACTGGAAATTAGGCTGTGGTTGCAAATGTTGCTGCTCTGCCATTTCAGGATGGTTTTAATCAATAAACATTTTTTCTAAACTAAAACCTCAGTATTCAGGTTAAATTGCTGTGTTGGCACTTTGTGATAAATAAGTGGGTTTTGGGTTGCAATTTGGGCACTCGGTCTCGAAAAGGTTCGCCACCACTATCCTACAGCAACGAAATCTAAAAACTTGACTTTCTAGCTGAAAATGAAATGGAGATTCTCAGAAATGCAAGTTCTGTGCCAGATTCTGCTGCCTAAGAGTAATGGGAAATCAGAACCCCTGGCTATTTTGGCGTACAGTGTGCCATGTTGAAATTTGTGCTTCTAGAATCTGGTTACGGGTTGTCGTGTTCCTTCTCATCTCTGGTGCCTCTTTTATGTTTCCTTGTCTGTGGTGTCAACAGGTGCTAGATGACCCCAGCGAAGATCATCTGTACATGGGTAAACAAGCTCCCCTTCCCACCTGCTTTTGCATGCTCGGCGTCTGTCTCAAAGAACCTCCCCCCACAATACATAATTGTTCCGCTTTCCATTGGTGAGGCAGAGCTCTGCAGCCAACATCTCCAGCCCATAGAAATTTGCCTAAAGGTGTTCTCTCCAGCGGAGTGGAGGCCTCGTTTGTATATTCCTTTTAACTATTGTTAGCTTACACATTTGCATTTATGAATGTATGAAACCTTTAATGGCATATATATATAAATTATACAGTAAAAATTGGCTAGTAAAAAGAGTTTAAAAAAACAAGCATCATGAGAACTGGAATATTATACCACTGAATTGGAATTGAGTCTACTAAGCATTTGGGAACACACAAATGATGACAACACACAAGAATCTGGCAGTTTGTTCGATAGTAACAGCTGAGTTGCTGTCTAACAAGAACAAAGTTTTAACAGCATCTGTGGTGTTGCCTAGATCAGTTATAAGAGGATTAAGTAGTCTTTCCCGCTCTACAGCATATAGAGGGCAATATAATAGAACATGATGGACGGTTTCTTCAAGACCAGGATTGCAGCTGCAAGATCTATCAGAGGATGGAAGATGGTGCTCTCTGTTGTATCGTCTGGTAGAAGGAAGAACATTGCATAACACGTTTGCATTTACTGTCACAGTGCAGAGATCGTGCTGTGGCCCGCTTGTCCTTGTAAGGCTCAGACACACAATGGGCCATTTCGAAAGGTGTTTTTGGAACCTTCTACTGGGAAACTCGTGGTTGAGAAATACTTGGTGATTCGGGGTGGAGCCTAAGGAGGGTGGGGCTTGGAGAGGGGAGGAGCCTTGGGGTGGCGGAATGTCCATCCTCCAAAGCAGCCATTTTCTCCAGGAGAACTCATCTCTGCAGTGTGGAGAATAGTAGTAATTCCCGGAGATCTCCAGGCCACACCAGGAGACTGGCAACCCTAATCCAATAAGATGAGGCAGAGGCCTTATGGGTAAGGGAAACACTATGTGGGGTGGGCGTGGAGAGTTGGTCTGTTGGCCAAAGGTGGTGCCTCATGAGTAAGGTGACCAGATGGTCACCTTCACAAACCGGGACAGGCGGGTGGGCGCCCGCGCCCGCGCAGCCACAGGAGCACACTGCCTTCTGGGGTGCTCCCGTTTCCCGCCCTGTCACAGGGCGGGAAATGGCAGCGCCCCAGAAGGCAGTGCGCTCCTGCGGCCGCACGGGAGGCTGCCGCACTGCCTTGCGCCCCAGAAGGCAGTGCGGCAGCCTTCCAAAACCCGGGACGTTTGAAAAAACCCACGGGACGCAGGACAAGTTGTTTCCAATTCCAATTCCAAAGCCTTTATTAGCATTATAAACTACAGAGTTAGTAGAAAAGTAGAAAAGAGGCATTTATCTACTAACTGAGACATTAAAACATTAAAATGCATTAAAACATTAAATACATTAAATACATTAAAACAATGTTAAACGTTCACAACCACGCCTTGTAAACCGCACACATATAAATTAATTAACCATTACTACTATGTAGACAATGATTGCGCCTGACCAAATAGTGCCTCAAAAAACTTGCAACATTCTCACATACAAGATCACAGGACCCATTGAGTAGAAAGTTCATCACAGATGGTAACCTGACAGCGTTTGAGCTCTCTACCAATGGACAGATGTACATGGAGCGTATAGACTCGTATATTGGACACTCCAATAGTACATGTTGAGCCGTCTCAACAACGGCCATGTTACATTGACATAACCTGTTCTCATATGGAGTGTTATTATACCTGCCAAGAGTCATAGCGTTAGGTAGAGCATTAAAACGAGCCAAAGTGTACACTCTGCGTTGTTTGGGGTTGCACAGAATGTACAGATAGTTGGCACAGTAATCTGATCGGACAATTCCCAAGGCCTGTGGGGAGCAGCTTTTTCCCCCCTCCTGCAACATTCTCAGTTTCTCTCGTTCAACTAAAACAGATTTAATTTCATTATGAATTCTGATGGCAGACATAGTTTGGAACTGGTCAGCTGTTAAGCCCATGTTGTTAAGTTTCTTATCTATGTCAGCCAACCATTTCACAGATGTAGATTCTGATAAGAGTTGATGTATAAAACTATTGGGTCTGGGCTCAAAATGAATTTGGGTCCAGTACTTAAGTACTCTTGTCCATGCCATCAGTTCCATACTATTTTGTCCAGTTTCTCTGCATAGGGTGTCATATGGGACACACCTTGGTGACCCTAAAATTCTTCGCAAAAAGTATCCCTGTACTGACTCATAAGGTGATTTAATTTCGGGGAACCATATTGGGGCTCCATATAATAGTTGAGGGATTATCTTTGCGTTGAAGATTTTCAGTGCAGCGGGGACAAATTGGTGTCCTTTAGAGTAGAAAAATCGGAGAATCGCTGCAGCATTCACCCTAGCTTTGTTCTCTGCTTGTTTGCTGTGAGGGACCCAAGATAGGTTGTAACTGAATAGGAGCCCTAGATATCTAAACTGACTTACTTGCTCTAGGACATGGTTGTTCACTTTCCAGCTACATTTACACCTAGATTTTGCAAAGATCATGACTTTGGACTTGTCATAGTTAAGCGTCAGCTTATTTACATGACAGTATTCTGCACTGCAGTTTAGTAGGCGTTTTAAGCCTACTTGGGAATATGACAAGAGAACAGCGTCGTCTGCATAAAGCAGGGTGGATATATGCAGCGAACCTAAGCGTGGCGGATGGCCATCAATTTTAGTTAAGGTTGCAGGGAAGTCATTGAGAAATAGGCAAAATAGACTGGGTGCCAGTGGGCAACCTTGTTTAACCCCTTTGTTAACCATAATTGATTCTGTTAACGTGCCATCTCTTGAAGTTCTTATTTGGCAAGTTGTATTCGTGTGGAACGCTTTAATTAGAGCTAAAAGTCTCTGTTCCATGTTTAGGGTTTTTAATTTATGCCATAAAAGTTCCCTATCTACCGAATCAAAGGCACCCTTCAAATCCAGAAAAGCAGCATAAAGCTTGCTTTTTCTTGTGCCTACGTATTTGCTTGCAAGATGTTGGAGAATTAGACAGTGATCTAGAATAGAGTTACCTGCCCGAAACCCGATTTGTTCTGGGCCGAGTAGCTGATGTTTGTCTGTCCAGCTCTTTAATTTTTTCAGTAGATAGTTAGCATACAATTTGCCTACGATAGATAAAAGGCTGATCGGCCTATAATTAGAGGGACACTGGGGGTCTCCTTTTTTATAGAGGGGTACAATGATCGCCTTTAACCAGTCCTTGGGAATCATTAAAGATTTGTTGATATATGTAAATAATGAGGCAAGCACTGGAGCCCACCAGTCTGGGTCAGTTTTTAACATCTCTGCTACAATGATATCAGGGCCAGCTGCTTTCCCAGACTTTAGTTGGTGAATTAATTCAATAACCTCTCGCCTGTTAACTGGGGCCCATTCAGGCAAATCCTCGGCTGGGCTCATGCTAGAGCTTCGGTCAATCTCTTGGTCGGAGTAAAAAATTCCAGAGTAGTGTTTCTGCCATAATGAAGGAGTGATGTCGGCAGCTATTGGGAGATTTTGACACATGCCCCTATTTGTTAATTGCCAGAATTGTTTTGTGTTATTGGATAGGGTGGCA
Organism: Sphaerodactylus townsendi; assembly: GCF_021028975.2. Taxonomy (NCBI): domain Eukaryota; kingdom Metazoa; phylum Chordata; class Lepidosauria; order Squamata; family Sphaerodactylidae; genus Sphaerodactylus; species Sphaerodactylus townsendi. The sequence continues at coordinate 54,124,279 of NC_059437.1, forward strand.
TATAGTAGTTGCTCCCAGTTGCGCCTTATTGACTCTTGACGTTTTATTTTGATGTGGTTGCATAGAGTCTGTTTGAGACTAAACAATTCAGGAGGCGGGAATTTGGCCTTGGAGGCCCTAAATCTATTGTATGTGATCCGAATCTGTTGATTCAAATATTTGCACTCAGCGTCAAACCAGTCTCTGCCTTTGAGATTTCCCTTCCCTCTTTGTTCCCCTAAAAGGGACACCAAATATGAAACAAGTTTTTCATAATTTCCTATACTGCTGCTAACATTATCTGCAATAACTACTGAGGAGCCTAGAAACTTGCAGGTGGTGTTGCTTAGTGCTTCCTTGGTTTTATTGCATGTTTGGGTTGACCATCTTATTATGGGAGTCCCCCCCCCACCCCCCCCCCCCCCCACCCCCCCCCCCCCCCACCCCCCCCCCCCCCCACCCCCCCCCCCCCCCACCCCCCCCCCCCCCCACCCCCCCCCCCCCCCACCCCCCCCCCCCCCCACCCCCCCCCCCCCCCACCCCCCCCCCCCCCCACCCCCCCCCCCCCCCACCCCCCCCCCCCCCCACCCCCCCCCCCCCCCACCCCCCCCCCCCCCCACCCCCCCCCCCCCCCACCCCCCCCCCCCCCCACCCCCCCCCCCCCCCACCCCCCCCCCCCCCCACCCCCCCCCCCCCCCACCCCCCCCCCCCCCCACCCCCCCCCCCCCCCACCCCCCCCCCCCCCCACCCCCCCCCCCCCCCACCCCCCCCCCCCCCCACCCCCCCCCCCCCCCACCCCCCCCCCCCCCCACCCCCCCCCCCCCCCACCCCCCCCCCCCCCCACCCCCCCCCCCCCCCACCCCCCCCCCCCCCCACCCCCCCCCCCCCCCACCCCCCCCCCCCCCCACCCCCCCCCCCCCCCACCCCCCCCCCCCCCCACCCCCCCCCCCCCCCACCCCCCCCCCCCCCCACCCCCCCCCCCCCCCACCCCCCCCCCCCCCCACCCCCCCCCCCCCCCACCCCCCCCCCCCCCCACCCCCCCCCCCCCCCACCCCCCCCCCCCCCCACCCCCCCCCCCCCCCACCCCCCCCCCCCCCCACCCCCCCCCCCCCCCACCCCCCCCCCCCCCCACCCCCCCCCCCCCCCACCCCCCCCCCCCCCCACCCCCCCCCCCCCCCACCCCCCCCCCCCCCCACCCCCCCCCCCCCCCACCCCCCCCCCCCCCCACCCCCCCCCCCCCCCACCCCCCCCCCCCCCCACCCCCCCCCCCCCCCACCCCCCCCCCCCCCCACCCCCCCCCCCCCCCACCCCCCCCCCCCCCCACCCCCCCCCCCCCCCACCCCCCCCCCCCCCCACCCCCCCCCCCCCCCACCCCCCCCCCCCCCCACCCCCCCCCCCCCCCACCCCCCCCCCCCCCCACCCCCCCCCCCCCCCACCCCCCCCCCCCCCCACCCCCCCCCCCCCCCACCCCCCCCCCCCCCCACCCCCCCCCCCCCCCACCCCCCCCCCCCCCCACCCCCCCCCCCCCCCACCCCCCCCCCCCCCCACCCCCCCCCCCCCCCACCCCCCCCCCCCCCCACCCCCCCCCCCCCCCACCCCCCCCCCCCCCCACCCCCCCCCCCCCCCACCCCCCCCCCCCCCCACCCCCCCCCCCCCCCACCCCCCCCCCCCCCCACCCCCCCCCCCCCCCACCCCCCCCCCCCCCCACCCCCCCCCCCCCCCACCCCCCCCCCCCCCCACCCCCCCCCCCCCCCACCCCCCCCCCCCCCCACCCCCCCCCCCCCCCACCCCCCCCCCCCCCCACCCCCCCCCCCCCCCACCCCCCCCCCCCCCCACCCCCCCCCCCCCCCACCCCCCCCCCCCCCCACCCCCCCCCCCCCCCACCCCCCCCCCCCCCCACCCCCCCCCCCCCCCACCCCCCCCCCCCCCCACCCCCCCCCCCCCCCACCCCCCCCCCCCCCCACCCCCCCCCCCCCCCACCCCCCCCCCCCCCCACCCCCCCCCCCCCCCACCCCCCCCCCCCCCCACCCCCCCCCCCCCCCACCCCCCCCCCCCCCCACCCCCCCCCCCCCCCACCCCCCCCCCCCCCCACCCCCCCCCCCCCCCACCCCCCCCCCCCCCCACCCCCCCCCCCCCCCACCCCCCCCCCCCCCCACCCCCCCCCCCCCCCACCCCCCCCCCCCCCCACCCCCCCCCCCCCCCACCCCCCCCCCCCCCCACCCCCCCCCCCCCCCACCCCCCCCCCCCCCCACCCCCCCCCCCCCCCACCCCCCCCCCCCCCCACCCCCCCCCCCCCCCACCCCCCCCCCCCCCCACCCCCCCCCCCCCCCACCCCCCCCCCCCCCCACCCCCCCCCCCCCCCACCCCCCCCCCCCCCCACCCCCCCCCCCCCCCACCCCCCCCCCCCCCCACCCCCCCCCCCCCCCACCCCCCCCCCCCCCCACCCCCCCCCCCCCCCACCCCCCCCCCCCCCCACCCCCCCCCCCCCCCACCCCCCCCCCCCCCCACCCCCCCCCCCCCCCACCCCCCCCCCCCCCCACCCCCCCCCCCCCCCACCCCCCCCCCCCCCCACCCCCCCCCCCCCCCACCCCCCCCCCCCCCCACCCCCCCCCCCCCCCACCCCCCCCCCCCCCCACCCCCCCCCCCCCCCACCCCCCCCCCCCCCCACCCCCCCCCCCCCCCACCCCCCCCCCCCCCCACCCCCCCCCCCCCCCACCCCCCCCCCCCCCCACCCCCCCCCCCCCCCACCCCCCCCCCCCCCCACCCCCCCCCCCCCCCACCCCCCCCCCCCCCCACCCCCCCCCCCCCCCACCCCCCCCCCCCCCCACCCCCCCCCCCCCCCACCCCCCCCCCCCCCCACCCCCCCCCCCCCCCACCCCCCCCCCCCCCCACCCCCCCCCCCCCCCACCCCCCCCCCCCCCCACCCCCCCCCCCCCCCACCCCCCCCCCCCCCCACCCCCCCCCCCCCCCACCCCCCCCCCCCCCCACCCCCCCCCCCCCCCACCCCCCCCCCCCCCCACCCCCCCCCCCCCCCACCCCCCCCCCCCCCCACCCCCCCCCCCCCCCACCCCCCCCCCCCCCCACCCCCCCCCCCCCCCACCCCCCCCCCCCCCCACCCCCCCCCCCCCCCACCCCCCCCCCCCCCCACCCCCCCCCCCCCCCCCCCCCCCCCCCCCCCACCCCCCCCCACCCCCACCCCCCCCACCCCCCTCCCCCCCCCCCCCCCACCCCCCACCCCCCCCCCTCCCCCCCCCCCCCCCCCCCCCCCCCCCACCCCACCCCCCCCCCCCTGCACCCCCCCCCCACCCCCCCCACGCCCCCACCCCCCCACCACCACACCCCCCCCCCCGCCCCCCCCCCCCCCCCCCCCCCCCCCCCCCCCCCCACCCCCCCCCCCCCCCCCCCCCCCCCAAAACAATCCCCCATCATGACTAGAGGTGCCAACTGCAGGTTAGAAAATCCCTGGAGGTCTGTCACCTGGGGAGAGGAGTCTGGAGCGGGTGGTCTTTGGGGAGGGTCCTGATGCCCTAGCACAGGTGTCAAACTCACGGCCCTCCAGATGTTATGGACTACAGTTCCCATCATCCCCTGCCAGCAGCATGCTGGCAGGGGATGATGGGAGCTGTAGTCCATAACATCTGGAGGGCCGCGAGTTTGACACCTGTGCCCTAGAGCCCACCCTGCAAAGAAGCCATTTTCTTCATGGGGAACTGGATTGCAGCTTCTGGAGGGAAGCTGTGATTCCAGGAGATCGCATTTCCCTACATTCACAAGGATTTTATTTATTTACTTGCTTACTCCTTCCACTTAATATACCACCCAGCCCCAGAGGTCTCTGGGCAGCGTACAATACACATGCTAAAACATCGCAATGTAACCCCACCCCCCAATACAATAAAACTAAATTTTGATGGTAAAATACACAGAAATCTACAGATGGCAAACAACAATTCGTTCCATGGGACTGGTCCAGATGGTACAACCACAGAATAGAATACAGGGTGAGATTATGAGACAGAGAAATTAGTAGCCAGCATCCTCACGTTCGAATAATACCGATGGACGTGGTCTATTATTCGGCTATCCTGGAAGGGTACAGTCTTCCGTTCCAGGTCCACATTGCAGGGCAATGTTTTCAACACCGAGTGCCCAAATTGCAACCCAAAACCCACTTATTCATTGCAAAGTGCCAACACAGCAATTTAACCTGAATACTGAGTGTTTTAGTTTAGAAAAAACGGTTGGCTCCGAGCCATGCGTTACTCAGGAGTAAGCTTGGTGGTAGTCGGTGGCTTTGCTTTGAAGCAACCGTGCAACTCTTCCAATGGGTGAATCACGACCCTAGGAGGGTTTACTCAGAAGCAAGCCCACTGCCAGCAACCGAGCTTACTCCCAGGTAAAGGATCACGCTTTAGTTCTTCGCGTGAAAATCAGTGGGGTTTAACAGCGCTTAACAGGGTTACCTACACTGCTTCCCCAAAACTAGGTCTTAGGTTTAATGCTAATAGTCGAGCCCAGCGGCCCAGGCCAGCCTAGATGTGTGGGGGGGGGGGGTGAGGACGACTGTTTGCATGTGCCCACAGAGAGGACTCTGAGTGCCATCTCTGGCACCCGTGCCATAAGTTCGCCACCACTAGCCTAGGGTTACCAACCTGAGAGGGGGGGGCTAGAGTTCCCAGAATTACAGCTGGCCCCTCCTCCAGACAACAGAATCAGTTCTCATAGAGGAAATGGCTGCTCCAGAGGGTAGACTTTATGTCACCACACATCCCCAGTGAGTTTCCCCACCCCCAAACTCTGTCCTCTCTAGACTCCTCTCCCAAATCCTCAGGAAATTTCCAACTTGGGAGTCTGCAACCCTGCTTAACAGCTGCCAGTTCTTGGCCAGGAGGTAGCTGTGGGGGTACAAAGCAATTACAAACACACGACTGTTATTTTCCAGACCCAACCCAAATATCTGAAGCTTCCAGGCTCTTCAGAATTCTTCAGTAGGCTGATTGCAAACTACAAAGGGGAGATGGGGAAGCCAGGAAGCACCTGCCTTCAGGTACAAAGGGGTGATGGGGACGACAGGAAGCACCTGCCTCCAGGCACAATAGATACAAAGCGGCTGGGGCCACTGCAGGAGGTCAGGCCAGAGATGGAACCTGCTGTTCTCTGCTGTGGATTTAAATCTGTTTTTCCGGGCAAACATTTAAAAAGCAGCCATCAGTTACAGGAGCGCCTCTTAGGAATACATTGAAAAGTTATCCAGAAAGCAAAAGAGAAAATCCAAAGCATCACCATAGAAACAAACACTCGAGAAATATGTAAAATGTTACGTATTTAGGTTTAGCTAGTCTTGGAGACCTTGTTTAAATAAAGGGTTAATCTTTTAACGCGAATATATTCCGGAACAATTATTATAAGGTCTGTTTTTTTTATGGTCTATTTTTATTCTGGGCCTTTTAATGCTGGATTTTGAATGTTTTCTTGTTTTATAATGTAAGTTGGCTCAGGCATGTTGCCTAAAGAGGCAACATAAAACATCTATAAATAGATCACAATTCCTGAAATGGTCTTGCTACCCCAATTGATTATCTTCTCCAGGAGAGTATGGGGCGGTCGATTTCCCCAGAATGCTCAACTGTTGTACTAATCAACCATGGTGTCTTTCTGTAGAGGCCTAAAACATAGAACTCCCTTTATTTAGGATCCAACCATGCCCCCTACCCCCCCACCCCCACCCCCCCACCCCCACACACAACTTAGCTAAGGAATTTAAAAGGGGGCTCTGTCGGTAAAACCGAGAGCAAGCATTATTTCCAGCTGTAAAGATGCCTATCTCCTGATCGAAATGATGGGCTTAATTCTGGTTAAACTGGCCAGTGCTGATTACTGACAAAAGCCTCTGGCAAATATCTGCAAGCTAGAGATTGGTTGAGCAATTTGTGGTTAAACAGGCCAGAGTTCAGAGGTTTGTTTTTTTTTGGGGGGGGGGGGGTTCCTCTGCATGAATACCTGGGAAACTGGGGAACAGCTTATACAAAGTGATTATTTGGAACAGAAACTGCTACTGCAGTCAACATTCAGAGATTGTCTGGAGGAAGCTGGACCAGAACAGAGAGTCTCAGGTGCTGGAAGCAACTGACCTGTTAGTGCGCTGTATTTAAAGTGAAATATTGCTGGTGCTTTGGACTGTCTGGCTGCCGGGAGCTCCTAGCAGTCCAGGAGAAGAAGAAGAAGAAGAGTTTGGATTTATATCCCCCCTTTCTCTCCTGCAGGAGACTCAAAGGGGTTTACAATCTCCTTGCCCTTCCCCCCTCACAACAAACACCCTGTGAGGTAGGTGGGGCTGAGAGAGCTCCGAGAAGCTGTGACTAGCCCAAGGTCACCCAGCTGGCATTTGTGGGAGTGTACAGGCTAATCTGAATTCCCCAGATAAGCCTCCACAGCTCAGGCGGCAGAGCTGGGAATCAAACCCGGTTCCTCCAGATTAGATACACGAGCTCTTAACCTCCTACGCCACTGCTGCTCCAAGGAGGAAAAGCATACGGGACAGGTGCCATTACAACAGGCCCAGCCTGGTTCTAAGCTCTCCCCCAGGGGAAGCAGCTAAGCTAAGCTAGCCCTGGCTTCCTCCTTGCACTCTTGTAGAAGACCAGTCATGATGTCTACTTCTAATGCTGGCCACCTCTGTAGCTTCAGCTGGGACCATTAAATCCTGTGGGTAAAATAAAAGTATTCATTTTCTAGGTTTTTACTTTTAATATTTGCCACGATGACTGCAGCTTCCTATTGTGTTTAAGAAACCGGTTTGATTTCTGTGCCTACAGGTGTGTCTGCAGGGCTGGGTTTGCTCTTACCAGAATCCTGAATAGAAGGTGGCCAGTAAGACCAACTCCTCAGAGCTGAGCAGAATACGACAGCCTGGTTGGGTCGCTTCGGTATGTCTGCTTTTACCTGCTCAGGTAACTTCAGCAGGTGGAGCTGGGCAATTTCCAGGACATTTATGTTGAGGGGGTTTCATGGGAGTCTCCAGTCCATTAAGGATGAAAGGACATGAGGGCAGAAACTGGTGTGATGGAAGTAAAGTGGGCAGGGGCGTAACGAGGCAGCCCTGGGCAAACTGTAGCCCTGGGCAAAACCTGAGTTGGATGCCCCCCCCCCCCCCATGGGCGGCCACTCCACCACGACCAAATCTTTTTTGCACCAGGACATTGGGGCCTGCAGGGGGTGCATTTTTAGACATATCAGCACCAAAATTTCAGCATATCATCAGGAGACTGTTATTATGCTACTCCCCAAGTTTGGTAAGGTTTGGTTCAAGGAGTCCAAAGTTATGGACTCCCAAAGGGGGTGCCCCTATCCCCCATTGTTTCCAATGGGAGCTAATAGGAGATGGGGGCTACAGTTTTGAGGGTCCATAACTTTGGCCCCCCTGAACCAAACTGCACCAAACCTGGGGGGGTGCCATCATCTCCAGATAATACCCTGAAATTTTGGTGCCAATACATCCAAAAATGCATTCCCTGCAGGAACATCCTAGAAATTTGCCCAAGAATCTTTGTTCTGCATTGAGTTTTCTGCATTGCTGTCAATGGGGGCTGCAGGCTGTGGGGGGCACATTTCTGAAGGCACAGTCTCAAAACTTTCAGGGTCCCATCAGGAGACTGCCCTAATGATACCCCCCAAGTTTGGTGCAGTTTGGTTCAGGGGGGGCAAAATTATGGACCCTCAAAACTGTAGCCCCCATCTCCTATTAGCTCCCATTGGAAACAATGGGGGATAGGGGCACCCCCTTTGGGAGTCCATAACTTTGGACTCCCTGAACCAAATCTCACCAAACTTGGGGGGTAGCATAAGGACAGTCTCCTGGTGATACGCTGAAATTTTGGTGCCGCTAGCCTAAAAACTGCGCCCCCTGCAGGCCAAAAATGGAAAACCACTAAAATACCCAAAAACGAACCCAGCATTTTGATGCCCCCCCCCCCACAAGGTGATGCCCTGGGCAGCTGCCCACCTTGCCCAATGGGCATTACGCCAGTGAAAGTGGGAGGTGACCAGCTATAAAGCTAACCAGGGAGACAAAGGGACCCATCACTGTTTTGTCAAAGGCTTTCATAGCCGGACTCAACTGGTTGTTGTGGGCTTTCCGGGCTGTGTGGCCATGGTCTGGTAGATTTTGTTAGGAACAAGATCTACCTGACCCCGGCCATATAGCCCGGACCCAGCATTATTTCCATCTGCCCTATCTTGAAGAGTTGTTGTAAGGATCAAAAAAGTGTGTGAGGGTAGAGAAACAAACCATGCACCTTGCTATAGGTTCCTTGGGGAGGGAGGGAGGGAGGGAGGGAGGGAGGGAGGGAGAGAGTTACAGAAGAAGTCAAATTGATGGAAAAGGCAATAATGCTGTGAAAGGTTGAAGGCCGCAGGAAAAGGGAAAGACCCACCACGAGATGGATTGATTTTTTAAAGGAAGCCACGGCCCTCAGTTCGCAAGAATGACGACAATAGCACATTTTGAAGGACGTTGATTCACAGGGTCGCCGTGAGTCGGAAGCAATTTGACAGCGCTTAACACACACACATGCACACACACAGAGAGATTAAGAAGCTTACCTTGCCTATACCCCCCTTCAATAATCAGTGGATACTGGAAGAAACCATTATGCAATAGCAACAAATGCACACAGAGCTGGAACTAGAGTGGCTTTCCTGCATCAAACTTCTTGCACCGGTGTGAGGCTGCTGGACATTTCATATTTGCAAACAATGTACGCAAAAGGTGACATTAAATCCAAAGACCCCCTGGTATAAAAGCTTGTGTGTGAGTTACTTTTCACCCTATTTATTATGTGATGCGTTTGCTTGCACTTAAAAAAAACTGGTAGCAATAACTGTTCTGAATAGAGCCTACAGAAACACACAAAAATTCACCCACTCAGTTGCCACTTCAAGTGATTTGCATCTCAGGAAAGCAAACCACACACCTGGGCAGTAAGTCAACATAACCACACACCTGGGCAGTAGGTCAACATTAGTATGCCCCATATGCAGAGGAAAAAGCGGAGAGACACCAGGCAGAAAGCTTTTTCTCAAAAACTTGCCAGATAAAATCCTGCAGCCTCCTTGTGCAGCTACGTTGCTGGTAATCAGAAAAATCCCCGGTCTTGAACGTAATCTACTTTCCTGCAGCCGAGCACCCTGGATCAAAAAGCAAAAACCAAGGCAGGGGCTTGGCGGAATCAATGATGATCGATTTTATCATCACTTAACAGTTTTTATGTATTACGCAACAAGTAATCGTTCAGATCCGAATAGTTTTTTTCACCTCCCCCCCACGGAATAGATTCGCTGGAGATCAATGCCAGATGGGAATGCTCCTTTAACAAGTGTTCAGGGAGACATTGATTTATTTTAAACGTCCGCACCAGAACTGGCGTCTTTTGAGAACAGTCAATGCGAAATAGCAACTCTACTGCACATTCCTGGAAGAATTCTTTCGGCCCGTTGAGTCACAAATATCTTGTGAGAGGAGAAAACAGGAAAAAGCATTGGCTGCATTACGTCAAAGGCTCTTTTGTCACTTACCGTACCCATGAAGGGTTTCCAGGGACCGTTCACCTGAAGCTTCGGGGATTTGCTGTAAAAATGTACGCCAAGTTCCGTAAGCAGCAGCAACTCCAGTAGATTGAGTGGAAACACACACTTGCTCCAAACCTTTTCTCACCTACTTTCCCCTGCTGTTGCTACAGCACCTTCCGACGCTTCTATGCTACACCCTCTGATAAGGCTTGTGCCTGCTTTCAGATTGATAACCTGTCAAAACCAAGGCGAGGTCTTGGCAGACGGACAAGAGATCGCGCCAGTGCCGGCTGCAGCGCGCAGAAGATCAACAATCCCACAACATACTGGCAGTTATTAAAACCATATTTACATAATTTAAATTCCCTTTTCAGTATGGATTAATTAAGCATGCCCTCCAGATGATCAGTGCCAAAGGCGGGCATCTTTTGAGCCAAAGGCCACATCTGGTCCTCAAACAGTTTAATCAATCAGGACAGCTGGCCGGCACTATCCGCGGCCAGGCTGATGCTCCCAAACGGTTGGGCCGAGGGCCATGCAGAGCAAGAGAGTGAAGGAGAGAGGGCCGCATTTGGACTTCCAGCTGGTTTTGAGATGCTAGTTCAGAGAACTGGAAGAATCCATATACAGTTTTGGAGGCCTCAAGCCAACAGATTTGTTCATGACACACAAAGTTGCCTTATACTGAATCAGGCCCATTATGCGTGGTACGCTGACCTCAAGGCTCTTTGGTGCACAGCGGGGTTTGATTCCCCGCTCTGCCACTTGAGCGGTGGAGGCTTATCTGGGGAACCAGATTAGCTTGTGCACGCCAACACATGCCAGCTGGGTGACCTTGGGCTAGTTACAGTTCTTTGGAGCTCTCTCAGCCCCACCCGCCTCACAGGGTGTTTGTTGGGGGTGGGAAGGGAAAGGGTCTCCTTCAGGAGAGAAAGGGGGGATATAAATCCAAACTACCCCTCCTTCTTTTCCTCTTCCTCCTTTTCCTCCTCCTCCTTCACTGGTAGTCAGGACATGCACAGGTCTGGTTGTCTACACCTATATTCCTAGACTTCTGCCACCGTAGAGAAAGAACAGAGCAAACTGGAGGTTAAGCAGCGTCAAAGCACTGCTCCACGGTTTCCTCCAGCTGAGCTGTTTTGCTTCCAAGATTTTAAAGTATCTCCATACAGACACACTGACTCCAACCAGTGAAGTGGACGAAAGAGGCAGCTGGGCTTCTTCAAATGGACCCTGCGCAGTTATTGTTTCAAGCAGACAACTCTTCAAGATGAATTTATATTACTTTTGCATGCCTTAAAAGCCGGCCCCAAGCTCCTAGAAGGACATTTCCATCAGAGAGGTTTGAATAATGCAAACAAACAGTGCTCTGGGGCTCTCTTCTGTCTGGAAGAGCCAGCAATTTGGAAGCAAGTTAAGTTTCCAGTGGACTTTGGAACGCAGGTGCGCTTTTCCATTTGGAACTCTAGACGACCTGCCAACAAAAAGGACTGTCAACAAAAAGGATGTTTATTATAAAGCAGTATTAGCAGTGCCAGTTCTGGAAAGCCAAAAAAAGAGAAAGGCCCTGAACTGTGAAAAGGGGCAGAGTAACCCTGGCCGTGTGCTGCCTGCCGTGCGTGAGAAGAGCAGTGCCCGCCAAATCGCACCAGAAATCATACAGACTCACAGTGAAGCCACCTCCCATTCCAAAATACATGGAGGGAAAAACAAAAATCTTGTATTTGCATTGATGGTGTGAAGTTTGAAAACAAGTTATTAGTTTTCCTAGCCACACAGGGAACCTTTTGTTTGTGAAGTCATTTTTTCCTCTTTGTGAATCCAACCAGTCATGTCTCACCAGGAAGAAAAGGGGGAATACATGTTTTACAACCACAGCTATACAAAATAAGGGATTGGTAGAAACAGCCCCCTCACTCCACCATCCAGAAAACAAAATAGAAAACTGCTGGGACGGAAATGATGTGGCCAGAGTGTTGGGGGGGAGTAGGTTGTAGGGATTATGTCACTCCAATCAGTGCTGGGCTGAGCCCCAGGCGCTGGTTTAATGAGTTACACGCCTGGGACCGGGATCAAGGGCTGCCTCCTGCCATACAAACATATCCCTACACTGGTCATTCTTGGCTGCCCTGCTTCGGTTGTGGCATGCTGCAGGGGCTGATGGGAATTGTAGTCCATAACATCTGGAGTGCCAAAGGTTCGCCACCACGGGTGGAAAAGGCCAAAGGTTCGCCACCACGGGTGGAAAACACAGCAGAGGGCGTTCTCCATTGTGGCATCAGAACTGTGGAGCTCCCTTTCCATGGAGAGTCACCTGCCTCCCTCCATGGGTGTCTTTGGTCACATACACGCTACAGGGGTCAGTGCTATCAGTCACAGACCAGGAAAGGGATTTAGGCGTCTTAGTTGATAGTTCCATGGGAATGTCAACTCAATGCATGGCAACTGTAAAAAAGGCAAACTCTATGCTGGGGATCATTAGAAAAGGAATTGATAATAAAACTGCAAAGATTGTCATGCCCTTATATAAAGCAGTGGTGCGACCGCACTTGGAGTACTGTGTCCAGTTCTGGTCGCCGCATCTCAAAAAGGATATTGAGGAGATAGAAAAAGTGCAGAGAAGGGCAACAAGGATCATTGAGGGACTGAAGCACCTTCCCTATGAGGAGAGGCTGCAGCGTTTGGGACTCTTTAGTTTGGAGAGGAGGTGGCTGAGGGGGGATATGATTGAAGTCTATAAAATTATGCATGGGGTAGAAAATGTGGACAGAGAGAAATTTTTCTCTCTTTCTCACAATACTAGAACCAGGGGGCATCCATTGAAAATGCTGGGGGGAAGAATTAGGACTAATAAAAGGAAACACTTCTTCACGCAACGTGTGATTGGTGTTTGGAATATGCTGCCACAGGAGGTGGTGATGGCCACTAACCTGGATAGCTTTCAAAGGGGCTTGGACAGATTTATGGAGGAGAAGTCGGTTTATGGCTACCAATCTTGATCCTCTTTGATCTGAGATTGCAAATGCCTCAACAGACCAGGTGCTCGGGAGCAACAGCCGCAGAAGGCCATTGCGTTCACATCCTACATGTGAGCTCCCAAAGGCACCTGGTGGGCCACTGCGAGTAGCAGAGAGCTGGACTAGATGGACTTTGGTCTGATCCAGCCCCCCCCCCCCCCCACCCCCCCCCCCCCCCCCCGCACACGCCCCCCCCACCACCCCCCCCCCAGCTCCCCCCCCCCGCCCCCCCCCCACCCCCCCCCCCCCCCACCCCGCCCCCCCCCCCCCCCCCCCCCCCCCCAGCCCCCTCCCCCAAACCCCACCCCCCCCCCCCCCCCCCCCCCCCCCCCCCAACCCCCCCCCCCCCCCCCCCCCCCCCCCCCCCACCCCCCCCCCCCCCCACCCCCCCCCCCCCCCACCCCCCCCCCCCCCCACCCCCCCCCCCCCCCACCCCCCCCCCCCCCCACCCCCCCCCCCCCCCACCCCCCCCCCCCCCCACCCCCCCCCCCCCCCACCCCCCCCCCCCCCCACCCCCCCCCCCCCCCACCCCCCCCCCCCCCCACCCCCCCCCCCCCCCACCCCCCCCCCCCCCCACCCCCCCCCCCCCCCACCCCCCCCCCCCCCCACCCCCCCCCCCCCCCACCCCCCCCCCCCCCCACCCCCCCCCCCCCCCACCCCCCCCCCCCCCCACCCCCCCCCCCCCCCACCCCCCCCCCCCCCCACCCCCCCCCCCCCCCACCCCCCCCCCCCCCCACCCCCCCCCCCCCCCACCCCCCCCCCCCCCCACCCCCCCCCCCCCCCACCCCCCCCCCCCCCCACCCCCCCCCCCCCCCACCCCCCCCCCCCCCCACCCCCCCCCCCCCCCACCCCCCCCCCCCCCCACCCCCCCCCCCCCCCACCCCCCCCCCCCCCCACCCCCCCCCCCCCCCACCCCCCCCCCCCCCCACCCCCCCCCCCCCCCACCCCCCCCCCCCCCCACCCCCCCCCCCCCCCACCCCCCCCCCCCCCCACCCCCCCCCCCCCCCACCCCCCCCCCCCCCCACCCCCCCCCCCCCCCACCCCCCCCCCCCCCCACCCCCCCCCCCCCCCACCCCCCCCCCCCCCCACCCCCCCCCCCCCCCACCCCCCCCCCCCCCCACCCCCCCCCCCCCCCACCCCCCCCCCCCCCCACCCCCCCCCCCCCCCACCCCCCCCCCCCCCCACCCCCCCCCCCCCCCACCCCCCCCCCCCCCCACCCCCCCCCCCCCCCACCCCCCCCCCCCCCCACCCCCCCCCCCCCCCACCCCCCCCCCCCCCCACCCCCCCCCCCCCCCACCCCCCCCCCCCCCCACCCCCCCCCCCCCCCACCCCCCCCCCCCCCCACCCCCCCCCCCCCCCACCCCCCCCCCCCCCCACCCCCCCCCCCCCCCACCCCCCCCCCCCCCCACCCCCCCCCCCCCCCACCCCCCCCCCCCCCCACCCCCCCCCCCCCCCACCCCCCCCCCCCCCCACCCCCCCCCCCCCCCACCCCCCCCCCCCCCCACCCCCCCCCCCCCCCACCCCCCCCCCCCCCCACCCCCCCCCCCCCCCACCCCCCCCCCCCCCCACCCCCCCCCCCCCCCACCCCCCCCCCCCCCCACCCCCCCCCCCCCCCACCCCCCCCCCCCCCCACCCCCCCCCCCCCCCACCCCCCCCCCCCCCCACCCCCCCCCCCCCCCACCCCCCCCCCCCCCCACCCCCCCCCCCCCCCACCCCCCCCCCCCCCCACCCCCCCCCCCCCCCACCCCCCCCCCCCCCCACCCCCCCCCCCCCCCACCCCCCCCCCCCCCCACCCCCCCCCCCCCCCACCCCCCCCCCCCCCCACCCCCCCCCCCCCCCACCCCCCCCCCCCCCCACCCCCCCCCCCCCCCACCCCCCCCCCCCCCCACCCCCCCCCCCCCCCACCCCCCCCCCCCCCCACCCCCCCCCCCCCCCACCCCCCCCCCCCCCCACCCCCCCCCCCCCCCACCCCCCCCCCCCCCCACCCCCCCCCCCCCCCACCCCCCCCCCCCCCCACCCCCCCCCCCCCCCACCCCCCCCCCCCCCCACCCCCCCCCCCCCCCACCCCCCCCCCCCCCCACCCCCCCCCCCCCCCACCCCCCCCCCCCCCCACCCCCCCCCCCCCCCACCCCCCCCCCCCCCCACCCCCCCCCCCCCCCACCCCCCCCCCCCCCCACCCCCCCCCCCCCCCACCCCCCCCCCCCCCCACCCCCCCCCCCCCCCACCCCCCCCCCCCCCCACCCCCCCCCCCCCCCACCCCCCCCCCCCCCCACCCCCCCCCCCCCCCACCCCCCCCCCCCCCCACCCCCCCCCCCCCCCACCCCCCCCCCCCCCCACCCCCCCCCCCCCCCACCCCCCCCCCCCCCCACCCCCCCCCCCCCCCACCCCCCCCCCCCCCCACCCCCCCCCCCCCCCACCCCCCCCCCCCCCCACCCCCCCCCCCCCCCACCCCCCCCCCCCCCCACCCCCCCCCCCCCCCACCCCCCCCCCCCCCCACCCCCCCCCCCCCCCACCCCCCCCCCCCCCCACCCCCCCCCCCCCCCACCCCCCCCCCCCCCCACCCCCCCCCCCCCCCACCCCCCCCCCCCCCCACCCCCCCCCCCCCCCACCCCCCCCCCCCCCCACCCCCCCCCCCCCCCACCCCCCCCCCCCCCCACCCCCCCCCCCCCCCACCCCCCCCCCCCCCCACCCCCCCCCCCCCCCACCCCCCCCCCCCCCCACCCCCCCCCCCCCCCACCCCCCCCCCCCCCCACCCCCCCCCCCCCCCACCCCCCCCCCCCCCCACCCCCCCCCCCCCCCACCCCCCCCCCCCCCCACCCCCCCCCCCCCCCACCCCCCCCCCCCCCCACCCCCCCCCCCCCCCACCCCCCCCCCCCCCCACCCCCCCCCCCCCCCACCCCCCCCCCCCCCCACCCCCCCCCCCCCCCACCCCCCCCCCCCCCCACCCCCCCCCCCCCCCACCCCCCCCCCCCCCCACCCCCCCCCCCCCCCACCCCCCCCCCCCCCCACCCCCCCCCCCCCCCACCCCCCCCCCCCCCCACCCCCCCCCCCCCCCACCCCCCCCCCCCCCCACCCCCCCCCCCCCCCACCCCCCCCCCCCCCCACCCCCCCCCCCCCCCACCCCCCCCCCCCCCCACCCCCCCCCCCCCCCACCCCCCCCAGAGAATGCTGCTAGAACACGGCCACACAGCCCGGAAACCACACAGCACCCCAGTGATTCCGGCCGTGAAAGCCTTCGACAATCTTTATTATAGTTGTAGACCAGCATAATGTAAATAAGATGCAATTAAAAGGATAAAATATATTAAAACTGTAATTATATACTTTAAAGAATCTAATGGCAGAAGGATTCTGGAGAGGGTGAAACATCAAATTCAGGACATTTGTCTACATAGTGGTGGGGGCCACTTCAAAAGCCAAGAGACGGGGCTTTATTCTATTATGCAAATATAAGCATGCTTAATTTGCATGCCACACATTTTAATTTTATCATATTTAAACTTGCACAGTGGAAAGAGTTCTGTAGACATCGTTCAAACAAGCAACGCATGGTGCCTCATTACCATTTTAATTCCATACCCATACTAACCCTAAATTCAAGTCTAGCAGCACTTCTAGCCCAACAAGATTTTGAAGGTATCTGACGAAAGTCTTGTTGGTCTCTAAGGTGGTACCCGTCTGCAGCAATGCAGTTAGATGCAACATGGCTGCTCTCTAAAACCCTACTAATCCTGTTTCAATCAGACATCAGCAGAAGCCCTTGTTCCTGTGGACTGCTTACCTGTACACCCCCTCTGTGGTATTCAATGCAGTAATTCCAGCCACGAGTGAATCAGCAACATGGTACTTGCCGTCATTCATGGCTCTGTCAAACTGGATCTTTTGATCACAAAGCATCCACAGCTAAGAAGAGAGGGTTTTGAGAAACATGACAGAATTCTTATCCAATTTCTACTGTTCCAACAAAGAGAGCATTTTAAACTTATTCCCTTCCACGATAGATAGCGATGTGAAATGAGGACTAAAAGAAGGGGAAAGGAAGCAGGTGATGGGAGAACAGGAAATACTATTGTGAAGAGGCAATGGACTCTCTGAAGGCTTTAGTTACCCTAAAATGTACCCATGAGCACATGAATCTGTGTTCGAACCATTGCCTGAGTGCCGCCTGCCTCCTCCCGCAAAGAGGCAATACGGTATAAAAACAAGCCCCGGATCAGCAGCCACTGCAAACTGATCCTTAATTCAGTGCAGGGGTTGCATGCGGAGTTGTACAGAGGTCAATAAAGCCTAGAACGTTTGCAGACCCTTCAGGAAACTTGCAGGCTAGAAACTGGACCTCACCTGTGCATGCTGACTGTTGGGGGGGAATCTCTCTTTCAGGTGCTTCAGGATTTCTGAGGCTGCTGCAAAATAGCCCTGAAACACAAAGGGAGGGTGGACAGTCAGTAGTTGAGGAAGTCATGCTCTGAAGAGAGATTTTGATGTCTGCGCAAACTCTTTGGCACTGGCCACAATACTGGCCGCTGATGGGAATTGGGAATTGTAGTCCATGGACATCTGAAGTGAAGAAGAAGAGAGTGAAGAAGAGTTTGGATTTATATCCCCCCTTTCTCTCCTGCAGGAGACTCAAAGGGGCTTACGATCTCCTTGCCCTTCCCCCCTCACAGTAAACACCCTGTGAGGTAGGTGGGGCTGAGAGAGCTCCGAGAAGCTGTGACTAGCCCAAGGTCACCCAGCTGGCGTGTGTGGGAGTACACAGGCTAATCTGAATTCCCCAGATAAGCCTCCACAGCTCAGGCGGCAGAGCTGGGAATCAAACCCGGTTCCTCCAGATTAGATACACGAGCTCTTAACCTCCTACGCCACTGCTGCCAGTGCCAGGGTTGGACACCTCTGGTCTAAGGAGACTGGCAGTAGGTATCAGGCAGAGGTTCTTCATCTCAACTCCTAGCTGGCCCTTTCAAATGGAGGTGCCAGGAAACTTTCAAGTTTATTACTTTATAATACAACAGAAATTTTTTTAGATATATGGCAACCATTAGTAAAATTTTTGCAAACAAAGAATATAATAAACTATCTTTGTACCTGCAATGCTGACAAATTCATGCTAGAATGAATTGTAATTAAGTAGATATGGTTTAGAGAGGAAGTCCAAACTCTTTTTTCTCTTTTCTTTTCTTTCTCTTTTACTGATCTTCTCCTTTCTCTCTTATCTCCTTCTGACTTTCCTTGTTAGCTCATGCTTTCTTCTCTTTCTTCTTCTCTACTTACACATATGCCTAATTTCCCTCTTATAGTTTCGTATATACGATAACTCTTTTTATGTCTCACAAATTTGACAGGTTATTTACTTTTTATATAACGGTCGATATAATGTAATTGATGAAACGCTCCAGATATGTACAATTAGACTTTGTGAATGTAAAGTCCTGACAACTGTCTTGTAAGAGAAACAGTGAGACAATTGTAAATCTTATCTTTACTGTACTAATATGATTCTAATCTCCAATAAAAAATTTTTTAAAAGTCAAATGAAGGTGCCAGGAGCCTTCTGCATGCCGCTCTCCAATAACCTGTCCCTATTGTGGGCTACAGATAAAGAAATGGGTCAGTTCAGAAGCAGAACCCCACATCTGTTGGACTCACCCACGCGGAGACACCCCTCTTCCTCACGTGCCACGTGCCAGTTGCAATCCTTCCTCAACCTTTCCAGTTTTAACCAGAGAGGAAGGCAGCCACGGATGGCTTGAAAGCCAAGCACCGGGCTTCTCACCTGCTCGGCGTGCAGCTCGGCCAGGTGGCACAGCACCACCGCAAAGGACTCGGTGTTGTTCTGCTGGATGCCCACGTTCACGGCCTCCAGGCTGTTCATGCTCAGCAGCATCTGGGCCTGCTGGAGGGCCATGGTGCTAAGGAGAGAGGTCAGTTAGCAAGGTGCAACGTACATCAGTCCCAATACCTGAGGCTGTCTGCATTCTGTTCAGGGCTGCGTGGACTCCCTAACACTGTGCCACGGAAAAGGTCGATATTGCAACCTGCAAAAATTAGGGAAATTAGGGAATCTGCATCAATTGTTCTGGTTTTGCTAGCTGTGGAGAGCAACCAGGAGATCCATTAAGAACATCATTCAGCTACCTCTCCTTAGACTTCATCAGTGAATGGGGGGTCTGTGGCTTAGTGGCAGAGCATCTGCTTGGCACACTGAAGACTCCATGTTCAATTCCCAGCCTCTCCAGCCAAAAGGATCTAGGGATAAGTGATCGGAAAGACTTCTGCTGGAGACCTGGAGCTGCTGCCAGTCTGAGCAGACAGGACTTACCTTGATAGACCAAGGTTATGATTCAGTACGAGGCAACTTCATGTGTCCAATTCCTTCATAACCACAATAACTAGAAGTCTGCACCTCTCTTTAAATGAAAGCAGCAGCCCCTGGGAAGATCCCCTGTGCTCAGGGCCACTGGTTGGTTTTCCCACAAAGGCAGAAAACATGATATGTGTATTCTACAGCAGGTTTAAATATACCATCTTTTCTCTTATGAGAAAGATATACACTGGGTCACTGAATCACAGAGTTGAAAGAGACCCCAAGGGCCATCAAGTCCAATCCACCTGCCATGCAGGAACACACGATCAAAGCACTTCTGACATATGTTCATCCAGCCTCTGTTTAAAAACCTCCAAAGGAGACTCTACAACCCTCCGAGGCAATGGTCAATGGACCATTGAAGAGGACAACATATATGAGGAAATCCTGGGGTTATTTATTATTAGACCTGCAAGACTACCTACCACAGTCATAAAGATCTCAAAAAGCAACCCTCTTTTTGTCTGGAACCTTGTGTAGTCTTTGACAACTGAGGAAGGCCATCTGGCTGAACGTTCATTATAGGCCCGTGGTGGTGAACCTTTGGCACTCCAGATGTTATGGACTACAATTCCCATCAGCCCCTTCTGGCATGGCCAATTGGCCATGCTGGCGAAGGCTGATGGAAACCAACCAGTCCATCTGGAAGCATAAGGATTAAGCCACTGTAACTCAAACTATTTAGGGCCCTATTTGCATTGTTGTTTTTAGCTGGCAATAAATATATCTATTTAATCCCATATGACAATTGTTTATTATTTAACTAATTTTTGCAATTGAATTAATTGGCCCTACACATGTATTCATTCCTGACCTTTGGGGTCCTTAATTCTGTTGTTTTAGGGCTCAGTTCCCACCCCCCACCCACGTGGTTTATCTAGCAGGCAGAGTCCTAACAATACCAGTCGCCCTTGGAAGATGTTCAGTGAAGCACCTGCGACCGTAGAGCCTCCAAATAGCCGTCTTCTGGGCAATGCTGATGTCGATAAGCTCGGACAGGCTGTGCTTCCAGTGTAGGAGGTCGGAGACCTTCAAGGCATCCATTAGATTGCTGGCTGTCTTCCCCGCAAAAGCTCTTTGCTGAACCAAGGACTGGATCCCCAGGGAGGCTAAATACTAGGAACGAAGGAGGAGGGGAAGGGGAAGAAACGTGCATTTTAGAGAGGAAACCATTCATCAGTGACAAGTCCTAGTAAAAAGACAACAGCTCACTTAACAAAGCTTACAGAATTGCAGGGTTCTTTACAGATGAAGCGGGCAGGAGGCAGAGAAGGGGGGAGAACTTGGGGCGTATTCTGAGCCCCCTTCTGCAATTTAACATGCACACAGGCTTGGGTAGAATTGTAGGCCCCTTTTAGATTTCTCACTCTTCTGTAGGTCTGCCATCACCCACATTCAGAAACTAGCCCTGGCTGTATAATTAACTGTCCCAAATTACCATAAGCTTTCGGGGAGGGGGGGGGGGGGACACCAAATTTCTAGTCCACATGGCTGAAGGGAGAGGCTGAAACATGTGGACAATGTCTGGTGAAGCCAAGCAAGACTTCAGTCGCTGGCACAGTTCCTTCTCACCATTTTCTCCATCCAGGTTTTTAAGATCAGCAGAGTTTGGGCTTCAAAACAAAGCAAAACCCAAATAGCTTTTCAAGAGCAGCGCAGTGTGTTACCACGCAAGTTATTCCAATGTGCTCAGAATCTTCACAATCCCTGGGTCCACCCTCAAACTTCTAAGAGCTGTAATACTGGTTGAAAAAGTGTCTGAAGACTTAAAGTCTAGCCTTGCTGCCCGTGGGCCCCTTTCTCCTGACTTCTTCCCCCCTATGGAGCATCAGAGGTCAAGGGTTACACTTCCAGCAACAGAGAGGGACTATCTCTTTGAATGCTCCTTCAAGACTGGCCTTCCTGCACACAAACTGGACTGAAAAGAAGCCGCTGAGCTCTGCATACAGGGATTGTTCTGTGGTTTCATGCAGGGAGGGTATTTATGCACCCACTCTCCTTTGCAGCCTGTGTAGACCAAGATAAGCTTTTGCCACTCAGTTCTCACAACTGTTATCAACCAGCCTGAAGATTCCATTTGAGCGAAGACGTACCGGCAATCCAAAATGCACCGCCTAACTACCAGAACCAGCTTCAAAAGCTGCCAACTGTCGGAATTTTTCTGCTTCCGGATGTACAAATAGCTCTGGAAAGAGAAAGGGACTAGTACTACAGAAGACTTCTTCATGACATGTTCCCGAGGCCTGTGAAAATAGAAAGCAGCCTAACACCTCTTTGCATAAGTAAGCACCCTTTAGGAGCAGAAGGCAAAGAAATGAACACCTGAAGAATGGTTGCCTGAGGAAAGCTGGAATCAAGCTAGACTACACTGGGCCAAAGAGTTGCCTCTGGGCTGACTTGGACTGATACTGATCAAGGCACAGAAGACTTCCAAGCCACAGTGCAGAATAGCATGCTGCCTCTGGTCCAGGAGGGAGGGACACTATCCTGCAGGCAATAGTAGCAGCCGACAACCCCGCCCTCCGACCATTGTCCACTTCCCTCTTTTAAAACTTTAGCGCTGGCACCCACTGGCATCCTGAATAGCGAGTTCCATCGTGTTCCTTCTATGTCTGCTTGCAAAAAGCACATAACCTGTTTCTTTTGGGAGGTCTGGCAGGATGCAGTGACTTTACATCCTCAGTGTCAAAATGTAAAAACAAGTGCCCGTTCTCCCACTTAGCTACAGGGCCCCGAAGGACCAGATTTTATCTTTGCTCCACCAAACAGGTGCATTTGCAGGCACAAGTCTCAGACCGTTGGACTCTTGAGCGGCGGGTGGGGCTTCCCGCACTGCCAAGCTCTAGCTTGCTGGCTTGCAATCCAAAGAGACTTCAGAGCTTCAGCAACTGTGAGCCTTGAAGCTTGGGAATCATGCACCTATAGGCTTAGGAGCAGGGGCTACTGGAAACACTGCGACTCTCAAGATGTTCAGGAACTACAATTCCCATCAAGCTCTGTAAGCGCGTGCAGGGACTGACATGGCTTCAAATCAAGGAGCCTGGTTCCGGAGGGCACCAGGGTTCCCTACCCCTGTTCTAGGCAGCCATGTGCCTGTGGAGCAGTGGCTGTGTGTAATGGAGATAACAAGGAAGCCAGGGCTGGGTCAGACATGACCCTAAGCCAAGAGTCATCCCAGCTCTGGTGCTTCAGGTCTACATGGACCTGATTCCACATCAACCCATATGGCAACTTGGTCAGGCTATAGAATTGTAGTCCATGAACTCTCCTCTTGAGCCAAGAGTTGAGACACCCCTGACCTCAAGGAGAAGAAGGGACTGGATTTACTGTCCCCCACTTTCTCTCTCACAGGAGGCTCAAAGGGGCTTTGAGCTAAATCCATGCACTTCAGCACTCACATGCCAAGCACCCTGTGGGGCAGGTGGAGCTGACAGGCAGGCTCCGAGAAGCTGCGACTTAGCCCAAAGTCAACAGCTGGCAGAGTGTACAGGCTAATCTGAGACCCCACGGAACAAACTCCACATTCGGGCAGCTTGAGCAGAGGCTGACCCAGTTCCTCCAGATTAGAGCACGAGCTCTGCCTCCTATGCCACTGCTGCATCCCATAAACAGGCTGGACTTGCCCCTCTCACTCTGCACAACCTTGGGATCTCTTCTTCTGCTTCCTGGTCCAGAACCTCTTTCACGTTGAGCATCAGAAAGGTTTGGTTGGATCAGACCGAGGGCTTAATTTTAGAGTTGGTTCCCACAGAGGCTAACTAAATGTGCCAGGACAACTATGCAGGGGCATAGAGGCCAAAGTGTTTCCTTGCAAGGGACGTCCAGTGGTACACTGCAGCTGACCTTGGAGGTTCTACTTAGCCACAGTAGCCTGCAACACCATCTTCAGCCTTTCTGCATGATTCGAAGTAGATTTTGTAGAACACCCTTTTCAAAGAATCTCATCCCCTTTGCAAAGCCATTAAAACTAAAGGTTGTTACTGCCACCTTGTGGCAGTGAGTTCCACACGTAAGTTGTCTGAAGTAATTTTTCTTGTGCTGGTCATGCATCTACTGTCTATTAACTTCATTGGGTGATTTCACCACAGGAGAGGGAGAAAACGTTCTAAGCCTTTTCTACAACAACAAGGAGATCGATCTGTAACTGACTGTGCACTATCAATTGAAATAACCCACTGCCTTCGGACCAGCCTTTCCTTACACCCTGTGCAATCTTGTGAACCCACAGGAAAGGCTGCGTGTAAATATTTTAACAATCCCGCCGCAATCACGAAGCTGCCTTAAACCAAATCAGACTCCTGGCCTGTCAAGATAAATGTTGTCGACTCAGACTGACAGCAGCTCCCCAGGGTCTCGGGGTAATTTATATCCAGTGGTGGCGAACCTATGGCATGGGTGCCAGAGGTGGCACTCAGAGCCCTCTCTGTGGGCACGTGGGCACAGAGTTCGTCATGTAGGGGGTGGAAAATTGCCCACCCCACCCCCCACACACACCTAGGCTGGCCTGGGCCGCTGGGCACGACGTATAGTTAAGTGCTGTTAAGCCCCACTGATTTTCATGGGAGGAACTGAAGCGCAATCCTGTACCTGGGAGTAAGCTCGGTTGCTGGCAATGGGGCTTGCTTCTAAACCCTCCTAGGGTCATGATTCACCCATTCGAAGCGTTGCATGGTTGCTTCGAAGCCACCAACCACCACCAAGCTTACTTCCAAGTAACGTGCGCCTTGGAGCCAACTGTTTTTTCCAAACTAAAACCTCAGTATTCAGGTTAAATGGCCGTGTTGGCACTTTGCGATAAATAAGTGGGTTTTGGGTTGCAGTTTGGGCACTCGGCCTCGAAAAGGTTCGCCATCACTGGTCTAATACTTTTAACTGGAGATGCCGGAGATCGAACCTGGGACCTTCTGAATGCAAAGCAGATGCTCTACTGGCGAGTCATAGCCACTCCCCTCCCCTTGACCCTCAGAAGTGGAAGGCTCCTGAGTTTTCAGAGGGAAAACATGCTTTTCTGCTCTTGAGAGCCAGCGTGGTGTAGTGGTCAAGAGCAGGTGAATTCTAATCTGGAGAACTGGGTTTGATTCCCCACTCCTCCACCTGAGTGGCAGAGGCTTATCTGGTGAACCAGATGTGTTTCCGCACTCCTACATTACTGCTGGGTGACGATCTTGGGCTAATCACAGTTCTTCGGAGCGCTCTCAGCCCCACCTACCTCACAAGGTGTCTGTTGTGGGGAGGGGAAAGGAAAGGAGCTTGTAGGCCACCTTGAGTCTCTTTAGAGGAGAGAAAGGTGGGGTATAAATCCAAACTCTTCTTCTTCTTCTTGAGTAGCAGCCCCACGGATATGCCTTTGAGATGAGCACATCCATTTTCAAACAGCAAGGAAATGAAACACTCGGTTTGCAGATAACAGAGTTTGCAGGGACCGTTGGTTCTCTGAGAACAGGAACCTTTCAATTGGCTAAAGACCAGAGCAGTTTTCCCAAGGAAAGAGGTGACTGAGACAGACAGAAGGAAAAAAGAATACAACATTAAGTTCTGTCACCCAGAGAAACCGTGGCAACTCACTAGTGGCCAAAGCGGCAGTGCAGAGCGGCCAGGTTCAGCGCAGCGTATCGCAGACTCCTGCCATAGCCCTCGTCGCCGTTGCTCTTGCTTTCGGCACCAGTGAGGATGAGACGGTCGAAGTAGTGGAGGAGGCTGTGAGTGGAGCTGAAGACATCTTGCACCCGGAGGCCGTTTAAATAGCTTAAGTAGTGCTGGAAAGAAACGCCACAGTGGGCCATCAGCAACAAGGTAGGCTCGCCGCAACTAATGGCCACG
Organism: Sphaerodactylus townsendi; assembly: GCF_021028975.2. Taxonomy (NCBI): domain Eukaryota; kingdom Metazoa; phylum Chordata; class Lepidosauria; order Squamata; family Sphaerodactylidae; genus Sphaerodactylus; species Sphaerodactylus townsendi. Next base: position 54,149,026 of record NC_059437.1, read on the forward strand.
TGACTCACGAAGACATGCAGGGCGCATGCAGATGCAAGTGAGGGAAACATTTTGGCAAACTCTTCAGATATATGAGAAAGCAACAGGAAAAGATTTGGTTGGTTGCATAAAGTCCAATGTGAGATTTCCTCACCAGACCTCTGCTACTCCCACCCACAATCGTAAAATCATAGAGTTGGAAGGGGCCAAACGGGTCATCTAGTCCAAAGCAGGATCAGCCTAAACCCTAAGTATCCCTGACAAGTGTCTGCCTAGCCACTGCTAAAAGCTGCCAGTGGGGGGAAAGCACCAACACCTAGGCAGCTGTTTACATTCCTGAACTGCTCTTACTATAAATTCTTTCGCTAATATCCAGCTTTTACCTTCCTGCCCATAATTTATGCCCATTATTACGAGTCCTATCCTCTGCTGCCAACAGAAATAGCTCCATTCTCTAAGTGACAGCTCGTCAAATACTTAAAAGACAGCAATCATACCCCCCTCAATCTTCTCTTCTCCAGGCTGAGCATTCCCAAGTCCCTCAGCTTTTCTCTCAACACAGACACCTCCTCTCCAGCCTTCTCTCCTCTGCTCATTGTTTCTTCTCCCGCCCTTCCGGTGTAGCCTCCTCCTCTCCAGCCTTCTCTCCTCTGCTCATTGTTTCTTCTCCCGCCCTTCCGGTGTAGCCTCCTCCTCTCCAGCCTTCTCTCCTCTGCTCATTGTTTCTTCTCCCGCCCTTCCATTGTAGCCTCCTCCCAGCCCTTCCTTGGCCCGCTGCCTCTTCCTTGGCCTTTCCCCTTTCCTCAAGGCAAAGCACCCCAGACACCTCCTTCCTGAGGCCCAGGATCCAGCCTGCCTCTTGGCCACATTTGGGGTAACTCCAGCAATAACATCCAAAAGTAGACACCAAATTCCTCTGTGCGCTTTATGATGCAGAGAATGCTAAGTCTAGCAAGTGGCAGCGTGGGGTGTGGGGGTGGGAATACAAAACCACCTACCGCTTCAGCAAAATCAGGGTTAAATTTTAATAAGCTGTTCAGTTCCTTTTGTAAAGATGCCGGAGAAAGAGCTTTCGTTTCATCGTTTTTCAATAGAGAAGCCTGGCAGGACATTAAAAGTTGAACACATGTCAAGGTGGGGGCGGGGAGAGAAATATAAACACTCTTTAAGATTAAATACAAACTTTTGCCAGCTTAATTATGATAGGTCAAAGGCCAGTTAAAAGGACTGACAGAACGACGCCTTTAAAAAGCACCCTGTCATCTCAGAACCCTGAAGTCAGTACCACTAAACTCCCAAAGAACTACTTGGGTGTGCTCAAAAATGCATGTGATTGTTGAGGGTTTTTTTTCTTGAACAGAGGACTGCTTTGCATTCTACCCCCACCTAAAACAACATCACAATTCTGAAATTCCCATCATGCAGGGGGAGGGGAACCAGCAGAAGCAAATGCCCACCATCCTCCTGGGCAAGGGGTGTGTTAACGGCAGGGGGTTGACAATCACAGCTACAGTATAGATGAGATCCAGCGTGGTGTAGGGGTAAAGAGTGTGGGGCTCGAGCCAGGTTCGAAATCCCTACTCGTCCCATGGATGGATGGATGGATAGATGGAGGGAGGGAGGGAGGGAGGGAGGGAGGGAGGGAGGGAGGGAGGGAGGGAGGGAGGGAGGAAGGAAGGAAGGAAGGAAGGAAGGGAGGAAGGAAGGAAGGAAGGAAGGAAGGAAGGAAGGAAGGAAGGAAGGAAGGAAGGAAGGAAGGAAGGAAGGAAGGAAGGAAGGAAGGAAGGAAGGAAGGAAGGAAGGAAGGAAGGAAGGAAGGAAGGAAGGAAGGTAGGTAGGTAGGTAGGTGGGTGGGTGGGTGGGTGGGTGGGTGGGTAGGTAGGTAGGTAGGTAGGTAGTTATTGGGTTTTGTATACCGCCCTACCCCCAAAGGGCTCTGGGCAGTGAACAACACAAATCACATATATACAATAACCCTTAAATACATTAAAACAATTTAAAACGCAGCGATCAGTAACAAACAATGTCCGCAACAGCCCTCATTAAAACCCTCCCAAAAGGGGGGAGAAGGGGGTCCCATAGGTGGTAAGAGACCCAGAAGGTGAAGAGGAGGAGGGAGCAGGGGGCACCTATCAGCGACTGGACACTCCAAAAGCCCGGCGGAACAACTCCGTCTTACAGGCCCTGAGGAACTCACCAAGATCCCACAGGGCCCGGACAGCTAGAGGAAGAGTGTTCCACCAGGCAGGGGCCAGGGCTGTAAAGGCCCTGGCCCATGTGGAGGCCAGCCGCATCATTGAAGGGCCAGGGACTACCAGTCACTGAGTGACTTTGGGCCGGTGGCATGCTCTCAGCCTAATCTACCTCACTGGGTTGTTGTGAGGATAAAATGGAAGAGAGGAGAACCATGTAAACTACTTCGGGTCTCCACTGGGGGAAAAAGGTGGCATATAAGCAAACATTAATGGGAACCCTCCCAGGATAGTTGGGAAAATGCTGGTGGCCAGCTAATCCAGGGGGAAGCTCTGTCCAGTCAAGACAGCCGACAGGACCCACTGCCCAGTTCACAGACCTGTTGCGAGAGGAAGTATTCTGCTTGCTTCTGCGAAAGAGGCCCATTGCAAGATATTTCTTCCTCCCTGGGGGGGGGGGGAGGGAGAAAAAAGGATAAATGCAGTGAGATTTCTCTTTGAAGATTTAGACATTCTCAGGCTACCTTTTGGGCAAGGCAGGCAGGACATGAGGACATTTTGGGCAAACTGCCTCTGCAGCCCACTTGTTCACCACCCAGGAGGCCAAGAGAGGACGTGCGAGGGGCACTCTCTGCAGGGCAGCTGAGAGGATTACAAAAAGGGAAACCTGAGAGGTCCGTCAAAGTCTTCTTTCTCCATCTTTGTGTCGAGGCCCTCACTGGGCGTCAGCTCCATCTCGGCCTCCTCTCCGCCGCTCTTCTTCAGGTCCTCCTGGTAGTACTGCTGAAGCGCTGTGTACAGCTTGTACACTTGGCTGAAGGACAGCTTGTTGTAGGCCAGGATCATCTGACGCAGGAACAAGCCTGTGCAGGGGGCGGAGAAGAGGTCCTTGCCTTGAACTCACTCCCGGGGCAAGCTCACAGTTGATGAAGTTCTAACTAAGGATGCTGCTGGAGTCCAGATTCCCTAAGCTTGAGGGGGAGGAGGCAGTGGTGGGATCCAAAAATTTTAGTAACAGGTTCCCATAATGGTGGGATTCAAACAGTGGTGTAGCACCAATGGGGCTGGGCTGGGCATGTCGGGGGCGTGGCCAGGCATTCCGGGGGCGGGGCATTAATCATTTCTCTGTTGCTGTAAAAAAAAAGTTCCTAATTTCCAGCTGGTATCTTTCTGTCCATAATTTAAACTCATTATAGCAAGTCCTATCGTCTACTGCCAACAGAAACAACTACTTCTCCTCTAATTGACTGCCTGTCAAATACTTAATACTTTCAAATACTTAATTTTGTTTCTAGAAATAAAAAGGATACTTTCCTTAAACAAGGAACTTTACCATATTGCTAAAACATGTTTTTTTAGAACAGCCCAACAGGGGAGGAAATTATCTGTTTTTTCTACTGCTTTGCCTAACCAGCCACATAGGAAACAACAGGACTTTATAACTTTTGGACCTAATAGAATTTCTAACGGAAAAGCAGACCCAATTAGTAACCCCCTCTCGGCACACACAAATAATTAGTAACCCACTCTCGGGAACTGGTGAGAACCTGCTGGATCCCACCTCTGGGAGGAGGGTGCTATGTTGGGGGCTTAAAACACACTCCTCTGTTACAGGCCAGGAGGAATTGAGGGAGTGAGGGATGATTTTGGAAAAACCAAACCAATAACATTCCCCTTCTGGATTCTATTGCAGCTCGAGTGGACTAGTTTGATATCTCTCCAACTGAAAAAGGTTTCCAGTTTTCAAAAAAAGAAGTTCAAGCTATCATCTCTTAATAATGCCATCAACTTCGCCATTTCTGAATATTCTGTAACTTTCAGAATCCAGTCCTCTTCTGTTGGGATCTTATTACGTCTCTATTTTTGTGCGTATAAAATTCTTCCTGCAGTTGTCATATACATAAACAAAGTTTTATATTGCTTAGGAAAGTCCTCTCTCATAATTCCCAACAGAAGAGCCTTAGTTTTTTAAACTGTTATCTTCAGAATCTTTTGTACTTCCTTAAGTATCATATTTCAAGGGCACTCTGAAGACTTCCTGTGTGAGAATTGTGGGAAGCAGGGAGGAAGGGTAGATTCATATTCAGCATCTTGGGCCAAAGGAGACAGGCCAAGAAAACGCTTGCACCTGCACAGGATTCTCCCAGACCTATAACTGTGTGTAGGTAGCTTGGCTAAGCATATGAAGCAACCACCTGTCTTATAAACTTAGAATAAATGGCATAGTACCTACGACACTGGTCTTGTGAACATCTGGTTCTGGTCTATTGAATGCCTCTGAGAGGTCATCGAAGAACTGCTCCATGTCTTTCAGTTCTCCCGCTGCCATCAGCTTTATCCTACAAACAAAGCCAGTTTATGAATCCATCCTGTTCCAATTCACAACACAGCCCCAAAAACACGAAGGGTCTTTCAGAGCAGTTCACAATATGGCAGCTCCAAATGAAACACCACCCAGCCCATGCTCTAGCCTGTGAGTACACCTCAAATCATTATATTCATATCTAGATATCTAAGAGAGACCCCCATTTCCTATAACTGCATGTGCGCATGTGTTAAATACTGCCAAACTGTAGTGCAGGTTTACCAGAAGGCAAATGGGATGTGAACTTCCTCCTAACTTCAAAACAAAGAAGAAAAAGAGTTTGGATTTATATCCCCCCTTTCTCTCCTGCAGGAGACTCAAAGGGGCTGACAATCTCCTTGCCCTTCCCCCCTCACAACAAACACCCTGTGAGGTAGGTGGGGCTGAGAGAGAGCTCCGAAGAACTGTGACTAGCCCAAGGTCACCCAGCTGGCGTGTGTGGGAGTGCACAGGCTAATCTGAATTCCCCAGATAAGCCTCCACAGCTCAGGCGGCAGAGCTGGGAATCAAACCCGGTTCCTCCAGATTAGATACACGAGCTCTTAACTTCCTACGCCACTGCTGCTTACTAACTTCATTTATTAAGCTTGCGATGTCATCTGCTAAATCTTTCAAGAAACGTTTTGTTGAAAATGTTGAGGTTTGATGCAGATACCATTGTGGTGAAAGGGAGCACATTTTCAGAAAACAGGAACACTTGCCTTATTTGCACTAAGCTTGCTAGCTGGGAGCAGCATTCTTCAATGGCCTTAATCAGTCGAGAAAGGGTCATATCAGGGCCCTGCAGAAAGCACAAGGAAAAACATTTCAACTAATGAATTTGGATCGTATGATCAGCAAAACTTCATCAGCTCAACTGCCTTTAACCGCAACTGGAAGGAATCCCCCACAAACACTCCAGTGATTCCCAAGCTAATTGCTGTTGAAAGAGATGTGCTAATGTATCACAATAAATAAATGAATGATACAAAAAGAGGCTTCAAACAATTAAACATTCAGCACATTTACCCACAGAAGATGCAGCTCACTGCACTGTTGCCAGTTGACATGCTCAGACTAAGTCTTCTCCTAACCAGCCTGTCCCAGGAACAGGTAACTCTGCCGTCTCTCTGCTCTGGTTACAACCGGATCACTCACTCCTGATGCAAAGCTGTATTTGAATTATGAGCCTGCAGGAAATGTTGCCTTTTGCATCTGAACATAAGTCCCTGATCTGCCTCTGACTTCTGCCAATCAGGATGCAGCCCCAGTCTATCAGTTTGTGCACAGGATGTAGGCTGCGCTAAAGACAGGTAATTCACAACTTTACATATGGTGGATCTGGGCTTCAGCTATGAAAAAGTTTGGAAAACAGTGCACAATGAGATGCAGTGAAGGGAAGGAGGGGGCTCTCCTCTTTGGAGGTCTTTTAAAAGTGCTTGCAAGTCCTCCCTGTTTGTCAGGGCTTTTGAGGGGGTCTGAATGACAGGCATGGTGAAGGGGAAGGGGTTTGCTATTTTATCTTGGGTTTTAACTGGTAACACAGCAATTATTATTGTCGGGATCATCTGCTCTTACTGCATTGCCTTATACCCTGTGATCTACTTTCTGTATTTTTATAGCATGCTTTTGCTTTAGATGTTTGTATTCTTATTCTGTAATTCTCGCCCTCCTTGCATGGATTATTGTCTTATGCTGTTTGATCACACTGCTTTATATTCTGCAAACTGCCTTGAGTCTCAGCGAGAAAAGCAAGACTCAAAATAAAATAAAAAAACAGATGACAAGTTGATATCTTAAATTCCTCTTGGCATGAAAGGCGCAGTCTTTAATTCTGCTTGCCATACAGCTTGCTAAAGGCACAAGAGTCCTGCCATTAAAAAATCAGCCACAAGACAAAGATAATAGCTCCCAGCAGAGAGGGTTCATTTTCAGGCTGTCTTGAACTCCATAAACTTTCATTTTACAAATTAAGTTACAGGCAAAAGGTATGTCTCAAGGGTCTTAGAGGATGTGGTTCAAATCAAACCATGACTACGAATTCAACAGAGAACATGAGGTTTACCACCATCTATACTCTACTGAAATTTTTTGAAGGGGCAGCTGTCTTAACTTACTGCAACAAAACCAGAAAAAAGAGTTTTGCAGCCCCTTGTAAGTGAACAGATTTGTGAAGACATAAATGTTGGTGGACTATAGCCAATACAATCCACTGCAATTATCCTTGCATCAAAATCTTTTATATATACACACACATATATGTTGGCAGAGGGAAAAAACCTGAACTTTGAAGTTAAAGAGCAATTAAATATGAATGGTACAGCTGACGTTTCCATGCAGTGTGTGGCTCTATATAAGACAAGCACAGCAACCATTTAAGACAGCAGTACTAAATTTTGTTAATTTTCCTAGGCTTGTTAAGCCAGTACTACAATTGCAGCTAGTTGAAGGCAGCCGGGAAAGAGGAAGACCAACATGAGATGGATTGATCCAATAAAGGAAGCCACAACCTTCAGTTTGCAAAATCTGAGCAAAAATGATAGGATGTTTTGGATTCATATGTTTGCCACTACTCAGAAACAACTTGACAGCACATAATACACAATTATAAGTATTATATTAGCTTACAGCTGTTAAGAATATTGTTCTAGGAGGGTCACTATGTTAGTTTGTTGCAGCAAAAATAAATGGCAGTCTTGTAGCAATTTAACAACTGGAGGAAGGAAAGAGTTGCGGTGGATACAAGAATGAGTAAAGGGCTTGGAGCTCTGGATCCTGTGTTGAGTTTGCGGATTTTGCCCTGGCCAAGCCCTTTACGCAATTCAACAACTAACATCATTGCAGCATAAGCTTTGAAGGACTGCTTCTTCAAATGCTATGAAAAGTACGTTGTATTCCATGGAACTTTATTCTGGAATAAAAATTGTTGTACTTTAAGGTACCACTTATTTAGCAGTCATTGAGACTGCTTTATATATGACTACTTTCTAACAGTCATTGAGACTACTTTATATATGATCACACTTTATCCAGAAATGGTATAGATGGAACCTCTTACGTTTTACTGTTCTGTAAAACCGGTTTAATTTGTTTGCCAAGGTATTTGTACATTCACATATGTGGGCTGAATTCCACATCTTATGGCACAATAAGCCGGGGAGGGGGGGGGGGGCGTCACAACAACTCTTTATTCTTCTTGTGTAACCCTGGTGGTGGTAGTAAGTGCTGTCAAGTTGTTTTCAAGGCAAGGGAGGTTCACAGGTGGTTTGCCATTGCTTTCCTCTCTTGCCTTGACTTGAATGGACCAAATGAAATGGTGCTTGTCGGATCTTGGAAGTTAAGCAGGGTTGGCTGTAGTTAGTGTTTGGGTGGGAGCCTACCAAGAAAGGCCAGGATTGCCACACAGGGCCAAGCAATGGAAAACCACCTCTATTGGTCAATTGCCTGGAAAACCTTCAGGGGTCCCTCTAATTTGACTTTTGACTTGACAGCACTTTGCACCACCCCTAATGGAAAGGATGTTCCTTTCAGCAGGACATGCTCACCACACAACAGATCTACTCCCCCTCCTCTCCAACCCTTGCTTCATCTGAAGCCGAACAAGATATGACGTCCACAGAGGTGTAGCCAAGGACCCAAAAATATCTGGCCAGAGTTCCAGTTTGGTGGAACTTCCTGTCAGCTGGGACCAGGACCATGCAGAACTTGGCTCAGTTCTGCAGAACCTGTAAGACAGAGATGTTACACCGGGTCTTTGGTTGAGGCAACAACAGCTTTCCAACTAGCTGGCCTCCGGATCCACTTGTCCCAACCCTCCCTTCACCTGATGTGAGCTTGAACGATAGAGGGAGGGATGGGATTTTTTTGAAGATTACAATTAATTGGCAACATAAATTAAATTGGAAAATATTGACGTCGTAAGAATTTAAAGGCATTTTAGACCATTATTACAGAATCTTAGTGCAGTCTGTTTTGAAATTGTTGTTTTATAGATGGTTTTAAAAGAAGAAGAAGAGTTTGGATTTATATCCCCCCTTTCTCTCCTGCAGGAGACTCAAAGGGGCTTACAATCTCTTTGCCCTTCCCCCCTCACACCCTGTGAGGTGGGTGGGGCTGAGAGAGCTCCAAAAAGCTGTGACTAGCCCAAGGTCACCCAGCTGGTGTGTGTGGGAGTGCACAGGCTAATCTGAATTCCCCAGATAAGCCTCCACAGCTCAGGTGGCAGAGCGGAGAATCAAACCTGGTTCCTCCAGATTAGATACACGAGCTCTTAACCTCCTACGCCAATGCTGCTCATACTGTTATATGTGGCGGATATGATGCCTTTGAATATTGTTAGTTACCCTGAGCCTGGCTTTTGAGTCAGGAAAGGGCAGGATACCGAATTTAATAAAATAAAAATGACCCAACAGTAATGCTGTTAGCCAGTGGCACTGGGAAGCAGCATTACTCTTTGGTAATTATAATAAAAACAAGAGGCCTTGGCTGCAGCAATGGTAACACACCTCTGTGGACCTCGTCCCTAGCCTCAGCACTTTTGCCTTTTCCTATTCCGACCTGAAGCAGCAGCAGCAACATGCGGTTGAGACTGCGCCTCTCGAGCAGGCTGAGGTAAGGCCCGTCGCGGCCCATCTCGCTGATCAGCACCAGCAACGCCGTCTTGTAGGGGGTGACCCAGTCTTTGATGCCGAAGACGTTGGCGTGCACCACCCCGTTGGTCATCATGGGGTTGAAGTACAGGCTCTCGTGCACGCTGGCCATGGCCGCGGGCGCTTCTCCTTCCGTCCTTCTTGCCGGTCCGCCGGGCCTGCTAAGCCAGTTGTCGGAATGGGGGCTCTCGCACACTGACTACGCCACCATTTTGCGGCCGGCCGGCAATCTAAGGGAGCTCAACGAGACCCGCTCCCTTCTCAGCAGCCGCAGCGGAACCTTTGGGACCGGGAGTCAAGTTTCCACCCGAGCCCAATAATGAAGGCTACTAACTCAGGGCGCCGTCGCCGGGGTTGGTACGTTCGTTATTGGGCTCGGGTGGAAACTTGACTCTGTGTTCCAAAGGTTCCGCTGTGGCTGCTGAGAAGGAAACAGGTGCGCGGTACGAATCCTGATGCTGAAGGCGGAGGTGCCAGGACCGAGGTGGGAGCCAGATGTCTGGGGAAGGATGATACGTAGCGGGAGGAAATGCTAGATTTGTAGAGGAAAGGATGACAAGATGAGTTATCCCCTGAAGGTTTGTCATTATACAGGAGTCCACTGTCCCTTCAACAGAAGTTATTTCGGTGCTGCGAACTACAACTCAGAGTGACTGTCCGCATTTTCCTTTTTGGGGGGGTCTTTACTTCCCCTAAATACGGTTAGAAGGTATCTATGAACGTATGACATTGTGTGGACATGTGGTAAGGTAAGGGAGTATGTTATTAAGGGGAACACGCACAAAAGACAGTCTGTACAGAAACTGAGCTGTTGTTGACAAGAAAATGTTTTCCATGTAGGAATGCTTTCCATGTAGGAATGCTTCCAGAATGCAATTCTGAGATAAGCAAACTTTGTATGAATGAAGGTGTCACACTTCTGACAAATTGTGTAGCAAGGAGTTTTTCATATTTCATTCAGCAAGGTCCAGTTTTCTCAATCCATTTGTGATTTGTTCTCTGAACTGTTTTCCTGTTATCCCCATAGAATGGACTATTAGCAAGAATGCAGATGTAGAGCATAAATTACTCTATGTTAAAAGTTTGAGGGTTTTGAGTTATTTTCTGATTTCCCCCCCTTGTTTTGTTACATGAGATAACCTAATCTGTTTTAGGTTTCATAGGTCTGGCAAGCACACTAATAGCTCTTTTGTAATTTTAAGAGCATGTGATAACATAAAAATAGCAACAGGAGAGAGGTTTATCTTTCTAGCCAGGCAGCGTGACCAAGTAATCTTGTTAGTTCTTATGCATGCAAAAGAGGAGTAAATCCTGATGCTAAGCAGAATAGCTTTCCTCAGCACTCTCCCCTAAAGATCTAGTTTAGTAGGCAGCAAAGGTGGCTTTTGGAAGTGACAGTCAAGGAACCTTGTACAGTCAAGGAACCTCTTGTTGTGCAGGTATTTTCTGTGGCACTACGGATAAGAACCTGAGACTAGTCCGACTCATGTGATGGTAGGCTTTAAAAGTCACAGTGCAACTATAGAGTGAACAGGCAGAAAAACAGCAGGAATGCCACCACTGCTGGAAGTTTTAAAAAGTGTGGTTCCTAATAAGCCCATCTCAGTGTTGCTCACCTGCCTACTGGGTTTGATTCTCCACTCCTCCACATGAGTGGCAGTCTCTTATGTGGTAAACTGGATGTGTTTCCTTGCTCCTCCACATAAAGCCTGTTGGGTGACCTTGTACCAGTCACAGTTCTCTCCAAACTCTCTCATCCCCACCTGCCTCACAAGGTATCTGTTGTGGGGAGATGAAGGGAAAGGAGCTTGTAAGTTCCCTTGAGACTCCTTACAGGAGAGAAAGGTGGGATATAAGTCCAAACTCTTCTTCTTCTGTACCGCCAGTTTCTAAGCCCGCTCCCCAAAGTCCCAGCTTTTATTCCCAAGCGCAATAAAATCCAAATATTGTGTCAGTTCATATACTTATTATTATATTAGGAATATAAATTTAATATAATAAGTATGTGAGTTCTTATGTGTATAATAATTGTGAATGTGTGAGAACCGCACATCCGAATCCAACCAACGTTACCCACACGTGAAAAACCACTAAGGCGATGACGTCACACACTCTCCCCACCCAGTTTCGCGATAAATGGACCCTTCTCAAGTCCCCCTCCTCTTCCGCCAATAGATAAAAAGGACTCGCCTTTCTCCCGCCCCTTACCCTGCGTTACCTCACCGATAGGCGCCACTGCGGAGGAAGCCTTGATTTCCATTGGTTGACTTCCATTGGTTGATTGATTTCCCAGCGTTGATTTCCATTGGTTGTGGGACAGCCAATGGGAACGCGCAGGCGGCGCCCATGGGCGAGGGGGTCCTCGATGGCGCCACCCCTCCTCTCCCATAGGCGCGAGAGGTCCCTCAGGGAGGCGGGGCTGTTGCGCATGCGCGGGGGGAGGCTCGAGAGGGCAGCCGTTGTGGCGGTTGGCGCCCCTCCCCGGTCGCTTCCTTCCCCTTCCCCCCCTCCCCGCGGGCTCCGAGGAAGGAGGCGCTGAAGCGGCCATGAAGGTGAATCTCGGGGAGGTGTGGGGGTTGATAAGTGGCGCCCGGTATTGGGGGGGGGGGTGTCTCGGGGGAAGAGGCGGAGCTTTGAGGCCTGGTGGGAGAACTTACTTTTCTCGGGGGGTGGTGGTGGTGAGTGGGGACCCCTCCCACTAAGAAAGCTGTCAGGAAGGGCCTGCGCGAGAAGGAGGGGGCCTGGTGTGTCCCTGTCGGAGTGTGTCCCCTTCGTTGGCTGGCCCAGGTTTTTCCCTTGTAAATATATTTTTTCTCTGTGCTCACATCAGTAGCTGGCAGGGGCCGAAGGGAATCGTACTCCACGAACATCTGGAAGGCCAGGGTTGGACCCTTCAGGGGAAATGGGGGGTGCCAGTGCTAGCTGGCAGGGTCTGATGGGAATCGTAGTCCACGAACATCTGGAGGGCCAGGATTGGATGCCCCTACTCTGCACACTCCAAGGGAAATGGGGGGGGGGATGCAGCCATAACTGGCAGGGTCTGATGGGAATCATAGTCCACAAACATCTGGAGGGCCAGGATTGGATGCCCCTACTCTGCACACTCCAAGGGAAATGGGGGGGGGGATGCAGCCATAACTGGCAGGGTCTGATGGGAATCATAGTCCACAAACATCTGGAGGGCCAGGATTGGATACCCCTACTCTGCACACTCCAAGGGAAATTGCGGGTGGGGGAACGCAGCCTTAACTGGCAGGGTCTGATGGGAATCATAGTCCACAAACATCTGGCGTGCCAGGGTTGGATGCCCCTGCTGTGAGGACTCCAGGGGAAATTGGAAGGTGTGTGCCAGTGCTAGCTCACAGGGGCTGATGGGAATTATAGTCCACAAATATCTGGAGGTCCAGGCTTGGATGCCCCTGCTCTGCGCACTCCTGGGGAAATTGGGGGCAGTTTGGGCTGGGCATGAACAAGGGCTTTCCTTCTGAGGGAAGGTTAGATGGGACTGAAAGGGATTCTATAACTGCCCCATCATACACCCCTCCCCCCCAGGAGAAAACCAGGGCTGGGGTGGACTTGCATAGCTACCTTAAGCAAGAAGTGTCTTGCTTTAAGGACACAGTGCTGCAATCCCATGCAATCTGTTGTGGGATTAAGTTCTTGGCAGGATTTGCAGCTGAGGGCGATGGCTGCAGTCATTTGGGCTGCCGCTTTTTGTGGTGCCTGGGGAAGGTGTTCTCAAGGAGGGTGCAGTTGTCTGGCTGCGTTCCCCTCCTCGCCTGTACGTAAATGCGTGCATGAGGATAAAGAGCAAAAGTGGTGAGCACGGTGAGGAGTAACTGACCATTCCATGGTTCTCCTGAACTCTGTGTCAGATTTGTGGCAACAGATTAATAATCCGGGTTTGGTAACAGAAAGGATTTAAGGGCACTCTTGTCCAGTTGGAGTTCCTTTGGGGAAAACGGCAAGAGCGGGCAGTAGGCACTGTGCGGGAGTGTGGAGTTTCTGTTCTTTTAAAAAATGATGGACCCCAGCTAGCAGAGAAGGCTGCAGAAGACTTTTGTCAAGGAGCCTTAATTGTTCTGTTTTGCATGGTTTTAGTTGGATTTAGTCTGTATGTATAATTTAATTTTCATAAAGTGCTTTGTGGACATTAAAAAATGACAGACTGCAGCTGGTGGAGAGGAACACATTGCTGCTGATTTGAAACATTTAAGCCGGTAACCAGCTGGATTCTAAACAGTATAATTCTATGCAGAATTACTCCAGTCTGACCCCGCTGAAATGAATGGGCTTAGACTGGAGTAACTCTCTTTACTGTGTATCCGGAGCATCTGGGAGGGACCACGTTCTCTTCTATCACCACGACAGGATTTCCCAATGAGCCCTGTTCCAGTTCCTCCTTTTTTTATTTAAAATGCTTACAGCTCTCTTAGAGGCTCTTGAGTCCAGACACAACAATGTAATTAAATACATATAGACAAAACAAAATGAGACTGACCAGCATAATATTACTGAAAACCAATTCAGTAATATTAGGGGTGGTACAGTACAGAGTAAAGTTTGGTGATTATTCTTTATTGTACCACTGTACTGTACTGTTTGGTGATTATCCTTCAGCATAAAACACGGCTTATAAGAAAGCACAGGCACCTATGATGGAAAATAGCCGTTGAAATTTCCAGAGGTACGTAGAGCACATTGCCGTAATTTAATCTGGATGTAACCAGGGCTGTGGCTGGATGAACTTGTTTTCCAATTAAAGGCCATGGCTAGTCAACAAGTCACGGTTGATGAAAGGAGCTGTTGTCACAGAAGAGAATTGAGACTGCCTCTGTGGATACCGCTGCTGTAGTATCCTAAGCTGCACAATTGTTCTTCTAGGTGGTCATTCACCAGGAGCATGGCCTTTTTTGTGGATTCTTCAATGCGCTGCCAGAGAAGCTGATATTCAGCCTTTGCTAGTCTTTTTTTAATCAATCAGTATTGACCCTTTTTATTCTGTCTTGTATTCGAAGATTAGTGGAAACTTTCCCTTTTGCTGTGGTTTTTATCAAAAAATCTCAGTTCTGTTTTGTATGGTTTTGGTTGGATTGATTCTACATTTGTAGCTTAATTTTGTGAACTGTTCTGTGATTATTTGTGTTGATGATCATCCCAGGAGGGCTGTACTCATTGTAGAGTGCAGTTTCAAGGTTTATGGTGAATGGTTAATCCCTCTGGCAGTGTTTGTTCGTTTGGTAGGAAGAGTTATCCAGGGCCACTAAGATCTGTAAACAGGCAGTTATCTGGCAATTCCGCCCAGTGCTGTGGGTTAAATGGAGGATGAAAGTTTTCTTTAACCCTGTTTTGTTCTTACTTTTGATAGGGGACACTGATGCTTACTCCCTCTACTAATTTGCTAGGTATTTATACATTTGCTTGAGCTGTTTTGTAGAGGGCATAATTTTGTCTGTGTGACTTGTACAGCGTTATCTCTTCTTTGTACTCCCAGCTCTCAGTAAATGGCACAAATTTGAATTCCTTTGTGGCTGAACCTGCTAGATCTATTGTTATCCGACCTATTCTCAGTTTGATTGGTTAAATATTGTCAATTGACCCAATGTTGCTTGCCCAGACGTTCTGGTCAGATATTCTACGAAGCTTACTATGTCACTGTGTCAGTGGCAGCTTACCTTTTAAATGTCATTATGGTGTCCTTTCTTAGTAAGGGCTGCTTGACTCCCCAACCTCACAACAGCGAGAGCTTCTCTTACTGGCCTTTGGCCCTAATTGCAAGAGTTTGCAAATGTACTTGGTTCTTTGTTTGTTTTTTGCTTCTTTTTTTTAAAAAAACAAAGGCATCTAACTGTGGGCTAGGGATCCCCAACCTTCTTGAGCCTTTGGAATTTTGACACAGGGTGGTTGGTGCAACTACTAAAAGGGCTGCCGCAGGCAATGGAGCTAACCACACACAGGCAGCCCAGATGCAGGGAGAAAAGGGGATAATTCAACTAATATAGTGGGAAAGGAATGAGAGAGAGTAAAACCAACACTCTGGTGGCAGCTGCTACTGAAACATTATTTTAATCTGCACAACCAATTGAATCTCCAGTGGCTGGCCAGAACCCTATCAGGAAAGAGCCCCATTTGGCCCCACCCACTTAAAAAAATAGTGGGCACCAGGAAAGAAATTGGCAGGCAACAGGCTGGGTTCACTTGCTTTGGGCTGTCCCTTATATTCCTGCATCAAAACTAAAGAAAAGCTAATCCATAAATCACAGTCCCCTACAGTGTTCTTATTGTTCGTATTAACAATGCAGTCCTGTGAATGCATTTTCAGAATTTCCATTTGAATTCAATGGGACTTACTCCTTAATCAGCATGTGTAGGACTGCAACTGAATAGTGCAATCTAAGTCCATTGAAGTAAAAAGGTTTAGACCAGGGGTCCCCAAACTACGGCCCGGGGGCCAAATGTGGCCCCCTGAAGGCATTTATCCGGCCCGCCAGGCATGGCGGCGATGGCTCCATTCATGTGCAGTGGGGGCTCAAGGGAGAGGAGGAACCGGCCCCAACGGCTATTGATTGCAATTACATGATGGCACCCCCAAATCTCCATGAATTTTCTGAGCCAGAGTTGGAAACCTTACACGTGGCAACTCCTGCTCCGCCCTTCCCGCTCAGTTACCCCATGTGTTGCTCTCAGGCTTTCTGTTCCGCCTCACTCCCACTGGCATCAGCCAGGCTGGTGAATCGCTCGCTGGCTGCTAGGGAGGAAGAACCCAGGAAGATACCTAATCCTGGGTTAGATGGAATGCTTCATTGGGAAAGTTCTTCTTTTTTTTACATGGGAAGGTATTCCACCGCCTCCCCAACAATATTTGGAGCCCACCCTGTACTTGACATACTTTTGGTCACTGTTCTAAAAATAGACCATGACAGAAAGGCTGAAAGGTGAAATCAAACATTTTACAATCATTTGTGCATAGGAATTTGTTCATAGTTTTTTTTAGTCCGGCCCTCCAACAGTCTGAGGGACAGTGAACTGGCCCCCTGTTTAAAAAGTTTGGGGACCCCTGGTTTAGACGGATATAAATATATCATCGAATGTGTGTATAATTAATATAGATATAAGACCAATTGATTTTTTTCCAGCTGTTCTAAACAAAGTTAGTGTCTTTATAGTACCTGACCATTATTTGACTGGCCAATTGCCCAACTTAACTGTGCCCCACTCACAGTGGTAAATAATTGCAGCTGGGCTCTTACTAGCTAGGTCTCTTATGTCTGGATCACTAAAGCCATATAAAGCTGGTCCTTGTAGCTCATCATTATCTCCTTTGGCAGCAGTTCCCTGCAGTCTCTGGCAGAGAAAGGGCTGTCTTAAGAAAGCCAGCATGGTGTAGTGGTTAAGAGCAGGAAGATTCTAATCTGGAGAACCAGGTTTGATTTCCCACTCCTCCACCTGAGTGGCACAGGCTTATCTGGTGAACCAGATGTCTTTCCACACTCCTCCATTCCTGCTGGGTGACCTTGGGCTAGTCACAGTTCTTCAGAACTCTCTCAGCCACACCTACCTCACAAGGGGTCTGTTGTGGATAGAGGAAGGGAAAGGAGCTTGTAAGCCACCTTGAGTCTCCTTGCAGGAGAGAAAGGTGGGGTATAAATCCAAACTCTTCTTCTTCAAAAACCTGTTGCCTTTTTGATGCACATATTGGAGATTGTATTGGGGATCCTTTGCGTGCAGTTGATGTACTGTGCCAGTGAGCCACTCAAGCGCAAGGCAGTACCTGGGTTCTTTCTGTCCCCCTTTCCATTTCGATTTGCAGTCTGGAGTGGCTGCATCTGGGGCAGTCTTCCACCTGTTTTATTTTCGTCAGACAGGAAGAAGGAAGTACACAGGACTCAACAGGTCTGAACTCTGAAATTCACATGTTTGGTTGTCCAAAAGGGTGGCCTGATTAACATGCCACCTACATCCTTTTAATTTAACTTTGCACATGGTGGGAGAAATTGCCCAAATGTTGCCAAAGAACAGGAGAACACGGAGTCCTCTGGGCAACTCTTGAGGGTGGGAGTGACTCATCTAAGGCTTGCGCTTGGGATTTAATACCATTTCTGCTATCCAAGCCATTCTGTTTCTCAGCTCCTTGCATTTTTTAATGTGGTGATGTTGTGTTCTTATGTTCTGGCAAGATTCTACATTTTTTTGCTTTCATATTTAAAAGGGATCTCTAGAAGTGGACAGGGGCACCCTTAAGTTGTGCGACTGCAATGAAATATTGACTTCAAAATCATCAACCATTTATAATCTATGGTTAAGGTATAGCCCATAGGATTAAGGATTACTCAGATTCCATGAGGGGGGGTTCCTATGCAAAATCCTTACTATAATTGTAGTCAGTATGTTTTGAGCCAAAAGTTTCCTTCTGAGAATGTGGGTAGGTGGCCTTGTAATTTTTCATTAAATGCTGAAATGCTTTTTAACAAAGCAAACTAAATGTGCAATCTACAGAAAAGCAAAAGCCTTGCCTTTATGTTAACAAATGTAGGAGTAGTTCCTAGCTTATGCAGTTTTCCTGCAACAGAGGCCGAACTGGATTTGCTTCCCTGCTCCTCCACATGAAGCCTGCTGGGTGACCTTGGGCTAGTCACAGTCACAGTCCTTCAGAACCTACTTCACAAGGTGTCTGTAATGGGGAGAGGAAGGGAAAAGGAGTTTGTGAGCTGCCTTGAGTTTCCTTACAAGAGAGAAAGGCAGAGTATAAATCCAGATTCTTCTTTTTCTTTTTAGAAGGAACAGGATCCCAAAATTTGTATTAAATGTGCACATTTACCAAGCAGCTTACATGGCCAAAATGCCACATAGTCATTGTGTGGAGCACGTGAAGGCTGCATTAGGCAGACAAGGCAAGACTGATATGATGTCACATCCCTGGGGAAAGAGTGGGCAGTTGTCTGGCAGCCACGCAGCAGGGATGGATTTTGTTGACGGATCGGGCCATGGGGTGGGATGTGCAGGAGGAGACAAGCAGGAGGAGAGGGGATGCAGAGGAAGTGACATGACCCCCTTGGAAGATGGGGGAAAGAAACAGGTGCTGGGTTCCTTTTTCCTATCAGTTATTTCACTTCCTCTGGGCTGCTTCCTAGGCTGTTAGTAATGTGCCTAGTTGTAATTAGCAGCGCTCCTAGAATGATTGCTACAGTAACCATACAGTGCATTTGCTTCCAGAATGCTTCCAGAATGCAGAGCTGCAGCCCTTCTAAATGACTATGTCCTTCCCTCTTTAATTCATTCACAGTTGTTTCTGATCTTGCTCGGGGGAATCCATGCTTCTTCCCTCTAGGCACTGTAGGCTCCACTCCTCTGTTTTCCTAGCATTTACTGAGCAGCATTTCACCCACAGGAACAGCACTGCTTTTTTTCTCCAGCTTGAACATTGAAAGCATTTTGCTTTTTTAACTTTAGTGGCCACTGGGGAGGGGGTATCAGGATTCTATGCTAGCTTTTGGCTAGAGGCAAGTCACTGGAGCAGGGGCAGAGCGAGAGGGAACTGCGCCTGGGGCATGTGCGCACCCTGCGCCCCTGCCATGGCCCCTCCATGCCCCCTCCATGCCCCTGCACCGGCATGTGCCTGAGGTGTTGTGCTCCTCTGCCCCACTGATGTTACGCCACTGCACTGGAGCACAGTACAACAATACACATCACAACCACCAAACCAGCTCCATGATCAATGTGAGAGGTCCTACAATCATAGCTGCATTCATTTTGTCTATCTCCTGGTGGACGTTGCCCCTCAGAGTGACCGGGGCAGTTCTATAGCCAGGCCAGAAGCCAGACTGAAATGAGTCTAGATCAGAGATGTCCAACTCTGGCTCCACTCTTCTGCTTCAGATGTTCATGGACTACAATTCCTAGGAGCAGGGACTGATGGGAATTGTAGTCCATGAACAACTGAAGTGCCAGAGTTGGACACCCCTGGTCCAGTTAATCTTTCCTCAGCAGCTCCCTGCTCAAGTGCCTGCCCCGGACAGGAATGTTTGTGATCAGCCCAGAGTTGCTAACATCATTCACTTCCAAGGAAGGGTCTCACAGCAGTTTCCTTCAAGTAGGTTGGACTGCTTCAGTCACACATTGACTGTCTCCAAGTTCCAACCAGTCTTCATCTCCTCATAAATTGTAATAAGCTAACATGGGTGAGCACATAGAGCAGGGGTCGGGAACCTTTTCCCCTCAAAGAGCCATTTGCCCGTTTACCCACCCCTCTACTCGCTGGCATCGGCCTCCCGCTTCCCCGGCCCACTTACCGCCATGCTCGCTTCGCCTCACACATTGACAACACCCGCCTCGCAGGGCAGGCGAGAGAAGCCCGGGCTGTTCAGTCTTGCCGGGCTGCCGGGCGAGGTGATGCTTCCGCCTCTGCTCCTTAAGCAGGCTGGTGAAGAGGTGCTCGCTGCTCGTCAGGGCCGGGCCGGGGAACGATGCTCGCCTCTGCTTCCTTGCAGGGCTGGAGTAGCGGTGCTCCGCGGTTCGGCCGGGCCGGCCGGTATCGAGCGTACCGGGCTCTGCTCTCGTTGCATGGAGAAGAGGTGCCTGGCCGGGCCGGGCCGCCAATCGATGCTCCCGCCCTGCTCGTGGTATGGAGAGAAGAGGCTTCGGCCGGGCCGGGCCGGGTAACGATGTTCTTCCGCTCTTTTGCAGGGCGGAAGGTGCTCGCCGGGCCGGCCGCCAGACGAGATACCCCCGCCTCTGCTCTCGTGGTATGGAGAAGAGGTGTTGCCGGCCGCCGCTGAAGTCGATGCTCCCGCCTCTGCCTCCTGCAGGGTATGGAGAAGAGGTGCTCGGCGCTCGGCCGGGCCGTCAGCCGGGGAAGACGCGCGCCTCTGCTCCTTGCAGGCTGCGAGAAGAGGTGCTCGGGCGGCTCGGCTGGCCGCCGCATTGGTATCGATGTTCTCGCTCGCTCCTTGCAGGGCGGGAGAAGAGGTGCTCAGCGCTCGAAGCCGGGCCGCCGCTGGGGAATCGATATGTTTCCGCCTCTGCCTTCGTGGTGGGCGGGAGAAAGAGGGTGCACGCCGGGCCGGGCCGGGCCAGGGACGATGTTCCCGCCTCTGCTCTTGCAGGGCGGGAGAAGAGGTGTCGCTGCTCGCCGGGCCGGGCCGCTGGGGAAGGCGATCAGCCTTGCCGCAGGGCGGAGAAGAGAGGCCCCGGGCTGCCCGGCTGATGGAGCCGCAGGAACAGCGGCGAAGAGCCGCATGGCTCAAGAGTCAGTTCCTCGGACCCCCCGGACATAGAGCAGGGTAGAACGCTTTTCCCTCGAGGCCATTTGGCTCACCCCACCCCCCCCCTTCCAGCTGCTTGCGCCCCCCCTCCGCTCCCCGCCCACTTGCTGCAGCTCGCCCCCCCCTCCGCCCACTCACACACACACACCGCCTGCGGGCAGGCGTAGATAAACCCGGCCCGGCAGAAGCGCTTTACCGGCTGCCGGGCCCAGTGATCTGCGCCCTGCTCCACCCACAGGGGTGTTGAAGAGTGCCAATGGCTCGGCACGAGACGGCCGCCCGAAGCGATGCGCGCCCTGCTCCTTACAGGCGGGAGAAGGTGCCAGCCCGGCTCGGCGGTGACGCCGGGAGGCGCGATGCTCCGCCCTGCTCCTTGCAGAGGCGGGCGTCACCGGCGGGCCGCGCCCGGGGTGCTGTCTCCGCCCTGCTCCTTGCAGGGCGGGAGAAGGGTGCTGACGGGCCGGCCGCCCGAAGTGCTGTGCCCGCCCTGCTCGCGAAGGCGGGAGAAGAGGTGCCCGGCGGGCGGCGGCGGGGAGTAGCGATGCTCCGCCCTGCTCCTTGCAGAAGCGGGGAGAAAGGTGCCCGGCGGGCGGCCGCCGAAGCGATGCTCCGCCCTGCTCCTTGCGGCGGGAGAAAGGTGCGGCTCGGCGGAGGCAGCCATCGCTGAGAGAGCGATGGCGCCCGCCCTGCTCTTGCAGGCGGGAGAAGAGTGCCAGCGGCTCGGCGGGCGGCCGCCCGGGGAGTAGCGATGCTCCGCCCTGCCTCACTTGCAGAGGCGGGGAGAAAGAGGTGCCCGGCTGGCCGGCGGAGCGGCCGCTGGGGAGCTTGTCGCCAGCCCTGCTCCCTTGCAGGGAGGGAGTGCCCGGCGGAGCCGGCCACCCGGGGTAACGATGCTCCAGCCTGCCTCCTACAGAGGCGGGGAGAAGAGGTGCCGGCTCGGCCGGGCAGGCGCTGCAGGAGAACGATGCGCCCGCCCCCTGCTTCGCAGGGGAGGCGGGGAGAAGGCAGCGGCTCAGCTCGGAGCCGCCAGAACGGCGGAAAAGAGCGCTCCGCGACTCGCGGGCGGGTTCCCGACCCCTGACATAGAGGATGTGTTGCATCTCTCTAAGCCGTCCACAGAGCTCTAAGCAAGATATGTGTGTTTTATTGTCCAGAAAGGCCTCTAGGCTCTCAGAAGCCACAAACACCTCCTCTTGGATTTGTCCTTTTCAGGCAGGAGCAACATCCATGTGGGCTTCCTGTTGTGGGTTGCTGAATGAAGTCATGGGCACTGGAGCTGTTCGTGGTCAGCAGTCTGGATTTGGAGCGGGAGCAAACCCATTTAGGTTTACACCAAACACCGACTTCACTGTGTACACATCTTCAGCACCAGGAGGAGCCAATATCGTCTGCAAAGCATGTGGCCTTTCGTTCTCCGTGTTCAGGAAAAAGGTAAGCCTGTGGCACTCTGGCATCAGAGTGTTCTCTTTCATCACTCGTCCTTCTGTTCCCCCTTTTGGTTTGGAAGGAGACATCACTGCATTTCTCTGGATGTGTGTGTGTGTGTGTGTGAGTGGCTGAAGAAGGCACAGCAGTTATCAGGAAAGCATTGGATTGGGCATGATATCCAGAATAATTGCTTCAGTGCAACGAAGCGCTGGCCCCTCCGTATGTGCGTGTGTGTGTGTATAATACAAGGCCTGGCTAAGCCCTCATTGAACATGAGAAACTGTGATCTCTCCTGCTCTGGATTGATCCTGCCAAGAAGGGCTGGAAGGAACCAGGCAGACGCTGGGCAGTTACTTGGCTGTAGGTGAGGTGGTGACCAAGTGTCCCATTTGCCCCCTTTATTATCTCTCATAGCACGTGTGCTGCGAGTGCAAGAAGGACTTCTGCTCCATGTGTTCAGTCTTGCAAGAGAACCTGCGAAGATGCTCCACCTGCCAGTTGTTGCAGGAGACAGCATTTCAGCGGCCGCAGCTGATGCGCTTGAAAGTGAAAGATCTGCGCCAGTATCTGGTTCTTAGGAACATCCCCACAGATACCTGTCGAGAAAAGGAAGACTTGGTGGACCTTGTCATGTGCCATCATGGGTTGGCTTCTGCGGAGGACACAGACACTGGCAGCTTGCATTCGTCACGCTCACAGACTGCTAGCTTTTCTGCACATCCCATGCCTCTGTCAGGCTCCGGATCGTCCTCTCAGGGTGAGCTTGCAAACAGGCACGAGAGCACCGGAAACGAAGTGCAGTTACAGGTACGTGAGGAGGAGGAACCCTCACCTCAGCCCAGGGGCTGCTGGAACCGAGGGCAGCACGAAGGGCCAAGTGCATCCTGGGGCTTTTCTTCTGTCGCTGGCAGGTGAGGGAGGGGTAACGCTTGTGCTCTTGTGCATGTAGGGACAGAATGACAGATTGTTGGCAGACCCTGGCGAAGATGAGAAGGCAGATGAGCAGGTAAGGGAGGGCTCCCCTGGGGAAGTGGGAATCCTCTAGAAAGGATTAGGAGGTCACCTTTAACATGACATTCTAGAGCAGCGCACTCACAGTGATACAGTGTCCAGTTAGCTGATATGGAAATAGAACTTTCTCCTGTTTTCTGTGTCTGTACAGGAGGCTGATTCTGCCAGGCTTTCTTTGGAAGGGAGTGACATGGAACAGGGCCAAAAATGTTTTAATTGATTTAATATCCTAGGACCGTGGTGGCGAACCTATGACACTCCAGATGTTCATGGACTACAATTCCCATCAGCTTCTGCCATAGGTTCGCCACCACAGTCCTAGGAATTACAGGATATGGAGCAGGAATTTACCCAGAGACCTCAGTGAGGTGGGAGTGGGTCTCGGGAGGTGGGGAGGGGAGTTTGGCTGTTCATTATATTTCTTTGCCCTTTTGTATTTCACTCCATTGTAAATTTAACTGTATCATAAGCTATCACAGAATAGAACAGGGAAGTTGGCCATGCTTGCAGGGGCTGATGGGAATCGTAGTCCATGAGCATCTGGGGCGCCAGAGTTGGACACCCCTGGTTTAACCACTACACCATGCTGGCTCTTAAAGGCGGTCAGTCATTTATTTATATTCCGTGTGTCTTGAACAGGAAAATGGTGGGAAGGCTTCTGATTATCAACCAGGTGTTCCCTCTCTGCTCGCTGTTCTTCCCCCAGCTCGAGGTTGCGACGCACAGGTCAAGGGCCCATTGGCTCAAGTCTCTGAGTGTCAGAGGCATTATGTCCTTAGGTTCAGAATGGGGATCAAACGGCATACGTTACTCAGTTGATGCCAGCTGGCAAGATCTTCTAGTTTTTCCTTTGCTTTATGTGCTGTTAGTAGACTGACTCTGTGTTCTAGATTCCGGGACAGTCCAGAAAGCGCGCAAGGGCCTCCCTCTCTGATCTTTCAAGCCTGGACGACATTGAAGGCTTAACTGTCCGCCAGTTGAAGGAAATACTGGCTCGGAACTTTGTTAACTACTCAGGATGCTGTGAAAAATGGGAGCTGGTGGAGAAAGTGAGCCGGCTTTATAGGGAGACAGAGGCAAATCACAGGACCCGTAAGTGTGCTTTATTTCTGCTATGCTTCAGTTGTCAGTGGAAGGGTTGCTTGAGAGGAGGGGGAGGAGGAAGGATACCTCTTTAGGTTATACCTGGACAGTAGGAAGATCCCCCATCTGTCAGGCTGCTTGGACCTGCTAATGCCAGAAAGCAAGGCCTGCTCCTGATAGCAAACTGTATCTATCAGGGCAGTCTGTGGGCAAGGTGGGAGTCTCTGTATACTTGGGTAGTGTCCTAGGTTTGCAGGTAAATGCTAGTTTGTCAATTGGAAACTCTCCAAAACTACCCAGTGAGGACTGAGAATGCTCATTTCCCTTGGGGAATCATGGAATATTATGAGCAGTGAAGCGGTCTAGTGATTGGCAGGGCGGAAGTTTTGCCCCTCTGGTTCATTCCCTAACAGACTCATGTCCTAAAAGTGGATGGGGGAGTCAGATCAGGGCTGTATGCCACGAAGGTGCCTCCCTCCTTAAGGATGCTGTAAACTTTTATGGGTGCTGGCTCTCCAAAACCAAGAGAGTGTGGGATTAATTAGGATTGCCTGTGATACTAGTTCATGACTTTTCCAAAGATTCTTTCTGTTCTCTTGAAATTCTTCAATTTGTTGCTGCTGTATTTCAGGGCTAGATGAAGATTATGGGAAAGTTATCCAAGGTGAGCTAGGCCAGAAGCCGTCACCCCACAATGCAGCAGTCTTGCACTGTTCTTGCTTGTTTGTGAGGGTGGAGGAGACGTTTAAATTGTCCTTACAAATCCCTCACTACATCAGTATCAAACTAGATACATATGAGCTTGTGTAAGCAAATCTGCAGGGAAGCAGTTGACCCTGCATTTTGTGGAACTTAGAACTGTGCAGTCTTTCTGATCTTGGCTCTGCTCTGTCTCAGCAGAAGGAGAGAAGACTCAGTTGAACGAGGACGACGACAACCTGTGCCGGATCTGCATGGATGCCATCATAGACTGTGTGCTGTTGGAGTGTGGCCATATGGTCACTTGCACCAAGTGCGGCAAGCGCATGAGCGAATGTCCCATCTGCCGCCAGTACGTCGTACGAGCCGTGCACGTGTTCAAATCATGAAGGGCAGAGACTGGAGCTGGAGGTTTCCCGCCATTCTTTCCTCCACAGGGTGGGGACAGGCCTCAGCAGTCAAGGGGAGGGCTCTGCGGTAGACCTCCAGTAACTCATAGCAGCCTGAACAGAAGCTTAGGAGCTTGACCCATGTACTTTGTCTTCAGCAGTCAGATGACCTGGAAGGAGAGAGCTCTAAGGGAGAAACCAGACAGTGGCTAAGTTGAACTTGCAGCGGCTGCAATGTTGCAGATTGCTGTCTTCTGAAGAATATGGAGGAGGCACATAAGCCCCTGGAAGGGTCACAGAACAGTGCTTTTCACCTTTCCAAAGAGCTGAGGGAGCAGGATCATGCACGTATTTTGAAATGAATATATTGCCCCATTGAAGAGCCAGTTCAGTGCAATGCAGAGACCTTAATACAGTCCCTCTGCAACAGTGTCAGGCTCTTGAAAGCCTGAGAGGAGCAGTGGCCTGTATGGCTGTCTTGACCCGTGGTACAAACAGGGCCTGGGACTGGAGCAGCAGCCAAGAGGCATTTCATGCTAGAAAAGAACTCAGGAAAAGGAAAACAAGGATTTGCTTTGAAGGTGGCAGGAGGTGCTTTGATGGAGGCGCACCAGCTTAATAAAGCCCCTCCTCTTCCTTTGGGTACTTCCAGGGACCCTTTTCTGCACAGCAGAGTTTTTGCTTTGCTTCTAAAAGCAGACCTAGTCCAAAGCCCTGGCCATCATTCCCAGCGTCGGGTGTAAGCAAAAGGAAAGGCTTTGGAGGCTGCCTGCTTGGTGGGAAAGAGTGTGCGTGACTTTCATACTTTAAAACTGACCTATTTTTCAGAAGAGAGCAAGACATGGCTATATTTTTAGACAGAGTGCAGGAAATAATTCCAGTCTTTGTTCAGGGGCACACGTGTCAAGAGAATGAAGCATATTCATAAGCGTAATGAGGGAGGGGAGGGGGGGGGTTGAGCGACCAGGGGCACAGTACAACCCCCCCTTTCCAATTGATTCATGGGCAGCAGGACTGGCAGGTGATGGCTGTGCTTACTGCTCCCTACCTCCTTCTTCACCTTACTGCCAGAGAAAGAGAGGCAGGGAGGGCAGAGCACCTTTGGGGGCGGGCACAAGGCTCACTTGGCCAATCCCACACCCTCTTGCCCTCCTGGGCGTTGACTCACTATCTTGCCACCTTTTTATGCCAGTGTTCAGGCGTTGCGGGGGAAGGTGTCACCTTGCTGCCTCTTTAGGGCCATTAGAGAGGTTGTGCCCTTACCCCCTCCCCCCCAGCCAGGGCAGGTGGGGGCTGCTATTTCAGTTCTTTCCCCTCACCAGTTTGTGTATGCCCCTGCCACGCAATATAATAAAAGTACCAGCTTTGCTCATATGTGCATTGTGATGATGAGGTTGTCTTTTGTTAAGACTGAGCTGCAAAAAATAGGCAGTAGCTGACCCTGTGATTATGGAGCCTGAACACCACTTTGGAGCAGCTGACAGGAGCCCCGCAAAGGTCCACAGGGGTGCCATAGAGGCACTGGATTTGACTCAAGACCATTTCTGTGAGGGCTAGCATGAATGAGGCGAAGGCACAAGACACACCAGATACCACGACTGGCAAGCAAAATTGCAAGAACTACTGGAAAAAAATTGTGTAGTTGCTAGCAAATCCTACAGAGACCCCTTCACCACCAATGGCTGCTGTGCACTCTGAGACTTCTACCTTGTTTGCAATATCTGAAGATAATAGAAAAGTGAGGTGGTCGACGTTCCGTTCTGACAATCAGACCAAGGTGTCTGTCAGAATGAATGAAGAGATCGCAAGAGCTTCCAGAAGTATCATTTAAAAAAAAAAAACAGGCCGGGGAATGTCAACTCTAGGGCTTCTAGAGAGGCAGCACTCCCTTGCTGGCCCACACTCCGCCCTAGAGTCAGTTTCAGTTCTTGCCCCGGGCATGAGTTTCTGTAGATCCGCTCCTGAGCATATCATAACATTCTGAACAATGGCTGTTAAATAAACATGTGTTAACTGGCTTGGTCTTTGATGTTAAATACTGTGGCTAAAACAGCCCAAGAAGAACATAAGGGAAGTATTTGCAACTTTGATGGTGATACCCTAGAACAGCCTTCTAAGCTTCTGAAGCTACTTTGAAAGGGGTGACTCAACTTAGGTGGGCTGTGTAACTAGTCAGGGCACCTTTCCAATTGGGCTAATGCAAGTGTCTCCTGATTTCTTTCCAAGAGGAATTGAGCTTGGCTCAATTATTTTCCTTAAGTGTCACTTCCTTTAATGATGCGGGCTGCAAGTGTTATAGCTTCTCATTCTTTACCCCTCTGGAAACCTGCATGCAGCCCATGGAGGAAGATCCACACTTAAGGCTCGCTGGTGGTAAAGATGGAGTCAGGAAAACCTTGTTGTACTCACCGGGGAAAAAGGAGAGGGAAGGTGTTTAAGCAGGCTTTGAGGCCGTGTGCCTGGTACTGCCTCTCGTGGCAGGTTCTTGGGAAAGCCCAAGCTCCAGTGCAGACTGGAAGGCTGGCTCCCATTTATGGGTAGAGGCAGCAATGCAATCTAGCCTGCTGTCAACAACCCACCAGAGGCTCTGGTGCTAATTTTTTTACTTCTTGTTATGTCTGCCCTTCTCCCTAATGAGGACCTATCATAGGTCTGCTCTGTTTTTGTGCTGAGGACCACCCAGCCGGCTTTAACAGAAGAGGGAGAATTAAACTGGAGACTAACAGTGCGCTGGCTTGTGTCAAGTCACACTGGTGAATGTAGCGGCTGGAGTTGTTTGGATGTAGTGGTGTCCTCACTTCTCTCCCAAAGCAGCACTCCAGGAAGTGAGGCACTTCAGCCTTAGCTGGCGTTCGCACATGAATAAAAAAAATGGACAGCAATGCTCTTTCTTTACAATCATTTATACAAATTCAACAGAGGTAAAACCGTCAGGAAGGCTGGTCTATGGGGGGAAAACACCACTCGACAACAATGGCACTTATGTAGGCTGAATTTTTACAACCAAGGATTACCCATCTTGAACGGCAGGGAAAAAAAGAATTCAACGGGTACTTCCAAACCAGAAAATCAAAACTGCTTGCTTGTGGTATATGTGCATTTATATACCTCTCTGAATACCCCCATCCTGACCTCAAATGCCTTCCCCTGTGCAAAAGCTCCAGTTGGAAGTTCCAGAACCGAGAGATGAATTTTTACAAATACACCTTGGCAATGCGTTCCTTTCTTGGACTGGACATTGCACAGTCTTTCCCCAACATGCTTAAGAGTGCTCCCAGCCTGTACAAAGCAGGATATAAAACTCCCAATAAAACATGCTTTTTCATTTAAGGATGCCCTATTCCATAAAGTAGGCCAACCTCTGATGGACAGGCCATTTCTCTGTGAAGTTCAGGTTAAATTCTTTCTAACCGTAAAACTTGGCAGCTTGAAACCAAAGAGAAACACTTTCAATGCATTCAAAAACTTTGCATAAATAATTTTTAAACAAATTTGTACAAAAATAGTTCTGCATAATGTAGGATGTAACAAAATGTGTTCCAAAGGCAAAAAAATGCAGGATGTGGCCCACATTAAGGACACCAAAATCAACATTGCTTCTGATATCTGCCACAACATTTTTGTAAAGTTTACACACTCCCAGGCTGTGATGGTCCTTAAACAGGAGTGACCACTCCGCTTGGTCCAGGCACAAACAATCCTTAGCTGTCATTGGAACTTGGGCAGGAACCATCATTTAAATCCTCGAGAGGCTGAAATGGTAGCTGCAGGTGGCTTGAACCCTGCAGGCTCCCGTCTGCTGTTGCACCTTTCGACATGTGGGCTAGCCGGCATATTCCAACCAAAAAATAAAATTCCCTCTTTATCCTCCTGGAGTCCTTTTTTCTTTCTTTTTTGACTATTTACAAACGGGCCTTTGAAAATACTAACTCAGTTTCTGCAGCAGTTTCTCCTCCACCAGGCTAAACTGAACGCTGACCGACATCTCGGCTATGAACTGTTCACAGCCTTCCTTGGTGACTTGTTTGCAGTACCGCAGGTCGATCCGGCAGATGCTCCCGCAGCGCTTGAAATAGGAGAGGCACTGGCCGGTCACCTGGTTGCAGTCTGTGGCGAAACAAAGGAAGGTTGGCTTACAGCAGCAGCCCGACAGTTGTCACCAGAAATCAGCTTTTGCATTTTGACCTTGCCCTTCAAGGGCCTGTGGTGCATGTGAGCCTCCATTTCCCCCTTGAAACCACCCTCAATGTGGTACCCGCTGACAGTTATCCTGGTGCCCACCCATTGTTTTTAGAAAGTAGGTGGGGCCAGGCAGGGCTCTTGCCCAGCAAGGCTTCTACATGGCCACTGGCTGTGCAGATTTTTCAAATAAATGCTCTGGCAGCAGCTGCCACTACAACACAGCAGTCTTTACTGCGTGACTGAAGGTCAGCTGCGGCAGCTAATCCGTGGCTGTGCCCATCACCCTGTGTCCTCGGGCTCAAAAAGGCTGGGGACCCACGCATTGGGCTGATCCTGTGCCTGGCCCAGGGTCTCCCTGTCAGCTTCACACCTGTGGAGGAATCCGAACTCCAGTCTTCTGGGTCCTAATTAGCCACGACACTAGGCTGGCCCCTGGCTGCCTGTCCCCACCCACAGAAGTGGCTGTCCCTGGTCTTGGGTATACTACGCATTAGGCATCTCCTGGCTTAACAGCAAGACAGAGGTCTGTCGGGGAAGGCCTTGCCCTGAACCAATCTTCTACTGGGGAAGAAGCCACGAGGTGGGTGGTGGAAAGGGGCCTCTGCTATCTGGGAGCCTAGGTTAGGAGGACAGGAAGTCACAGAGATGCAAACGGCTTCTTGCTGCTTCCCCTGCCTGCCATTCTTGTGCTGATAGAGCATGGGCCTGCAACCTGCGGCTCTCCAGATGTTCATGGACCACAATTCCCACCAGCCAATTGGCCATGCTGGCAGGGGCTGATGGGAATTGTAGTCCATGAACATCTGGAGAGCCACAGGTTGCAGACCCCTGTGATAGAGCACCAACCATTCAAACACAAAATAGCCTTTCCGGGAGATAACCCCTCTATGGCACTAGCCTTCGGCCCTGCAACACAGGGAGGGAGATGGGCTTGTCGTTTTGGCAAAGGCTTCTGCTCGTGTGAGGCGGGCGCCCGGTCCTACCTTGCAAGACGACTTCCATCAGAGAATCCCGCGTGGTGGTGCCCACGGCCGTCAGGAGGTTCACGGACTGATCCGTCATGTGGTTGCAGTAGCTTAGGTCCAGCCTGGCCAGCAGAGGCATGTGCCGGATGATCAAGCGCAGGGACGTGTCCGTGATGTCCAAGCCGGCCAGGCGCAGCTCCACGATATTGCGCAGCTTGCTCCGGTTGTCAATTTGGCCTGTGCCCCCCAGTGGGGGAGGGAAAGAGAGAGAAGGTTGATCCCCGTTTCAATGGCCAAGCGGGTGACAATGGGCTGAAACTGTCCAACGCTTACAGGCTTGTCTCTAGGCCAGTGATGGCGAACCTATGGCACGGGTGCCAGAGGTGGCACTTGGAGCCCTCTCCGTCATGTGGGGGGTGGAAAATCACCTTCCCCCCCCCCCACACATCTAGGCTGGCCTGGGCCACTGAGCACGACGTGCGCGCACTGCGGTGAGCAGGGAGGACTCGGCTGGCGGGCCTGGTGCCTGTGCTCCGGGTGGCTGCTGCCCAAGGGGGGGGGGGTGGCGCAGAGGAGGCAGAGATGCTAGAGAGGCACAGAGCAGTGCGCACGGGACTTGCTGGAGGCTAGAGCAGGCTGGCCCCTGCTCGAGCGGATGGGGCGGAGGAAGAGGGAGCCAACCGGTTTTTTCTAAACTAAAACCTCAGCATTCAGGTTAAATTGCCGAGTTGGCACTTTGCGATAAATAAGTGGGGTTTGGGTTGCAGTTTGGGCACTCGGTCTCAAAAAGGTTCGCCATCACTGCTCTAGGCAAAATGCTGCATACAGTAAGCACAGCCAGATACCACCCAACACATTTCGTGGGGTGATCCTCTGGAACTCCACACACACATATCCCCGTAGGTGGAAAGCAAAACCACCAAGGAGGCGGGCTGGGGGCAGGGAGGAGAGATGGATGTGGAAGAAGAAGAGTTGGATTTATTCCCCCTTTCTCTCCTTTAATTCCTCAAATGCAGCGGGATCCTTCACCGACACATCCCACCGAGCCTTTACCTGGCCTGTTGTCCGTCGGTGGAGACAGGAGGTCTCTCATTTGTGCATCTTTTAAGCCTTCCACCCACTGGACATCCAGAGTTCGGAGAAGAGGACAACTGGAACTGCAAAGAGCAGACACGGCGATCCACGAGCAACCTGACAAGACCAGATCCCGCAGACCTGGGGAGGCAAGGAGGCAAAACGGCAGGCTTCAGCTGCAGATCTCAGAGGCAGGGAGAGCCACAGACAATGGCAGTTCTTCTTAAGGAAGTCTGCCGCTCGAGATCTCTAGAGACTGGAAAGGTTCTCTCTGACACCAGTCTGCTCTGCCCACGGAGAGGGAATACCCACTACAAATGAATCAGACTCCTAGTCACGTCAGCCGGCTAGCTGGCCTTCCAGGAAAACAGGCTGTGAGTTAAGCTCGCGATATATGAGAGCGTCGCTCCGGTGTGCATCGCTGACTGTGCGCTCCACCTCCCCACAAGCCTGCCGGAGAGAAATTCCTGCACCCCGAGTGGCACCTGTGACATGAAGCCAGGTAACTGCCACCTGTAACTTAACACAGTGAAGCACTAGGCCAGTGGTGGCGAACCTTTGGCACTCCAGATGTTATGGACGACAATTCCCATCAGCCCCTGCCAGCATGGCCAATTGGCCATGCTGGCAGGGGCTGATGGGAATTGTCGTCCATAACTCCCTCCCTTTTCTTGCTGTTGTAACATCATATGGCCCCTACCGCCCTCCTCTTCTGATGTATGGTTAGAGGGAATAGATAGCAGGTGCCATCCTGAGCTAATATTAATACTAATTTAATTTATAAGCTGCATTTTAATGGGGTAGGGTTTATTTTTATTGGAGCCATCTTAATTCATATTTATTTTATTTTAAATTGATTGTGCTCTATTTGTATTGTACACCGCCCTGAGCCCTTCGGGGGAGGGCGGTCTATAAACCCAATAAATAATAATAATAACATCTGGAGTGCCAAAGGTTCGCCACTACGGCACTAGGCTGTCCTTTTACCATTTTAGCTAAAGGCCCTGCTCTGCCACAAGAAGAAGAGCTTGGATTTATACCCCACCTTTCTCTCCTGTAAAGAGACTCAAGGTGGTTTTTTACAAGCTCCTTTCCCTTCCTCTCCCCACAACAGACACCTCGTGAGGTAGGTGGGGATGAGAGAGTTCCGAAGAACTGTGACCAGCCCAAGGTCACCCAGCTGGCATGTGTTGGGAGTGCGGAAACACACCTTGTTCACCAGATAAGCCTCTGCCACTCAGGTGGAGGAGTGGGGAATCAAACCCGGTTCTCCAGATTAGAATCCACCTGCTCTTAACCACTACACCACCCTGGCTCTCAATAGGTGTGGGCTACCACTGAGCGCCCCTGACCAGCCCCCCTCCCCCGTTTCTGCCTGGAATCAACCCCCTGATCCCCCCCCCACCCATGCAGATTCAGTATGTTTCCTTTCCCTGCACGTACCTGGGAGCCTGTTGATGAGCCAGCTCAGCTGCTTTTTGGATATGTTGGTCCAGCTCAGATCAAGCTTGACTGGCTGCCTCCTAATAATACCACTGAGCATAAGGGGGGTGATGGATTTACAATGGTTTAGGTCTATTTTGGTCCACAGTCTTTTATCACAGCACCTAAGGAGAGAAGGCAGGAGCATCAGGGCACAGACGGACCTATGCGCAGGCTTCAAGAGCCCCCAAACCACTGGGGACTGAAAAGGGAGGAGGGGAAGTTGGTGCAAACGAAGACTTTGAATCATCCGTTCTGTAGCTGATGGTACAGATCTGCGAGAGTCCACCTGGCTTTGCCTTGTTGTAGGAACAGAGCATGAACCAAGTAGCCCTGGACTTTACAAAAGAAAGGCAAGGCAGTTTTGTGAGCAGTTTTCAACTTGCAAGAACCAATCAGGTACCTCTTAATATTGATAAGGCAGGTCAATAATGCTGCATTTTAATGGGGGAGGGTTTATACACACACACACACAAACACACATATATACACACACACATATATATACACATATACATACATATACATACATATACATACACACACACACATAAATACACACATACATGTATATACACACACACACACACACACACATATAGCCTGTATTAACTAATATTAACGGATTTTAATCTGATATATGTGCTCTATTTATATGCTGTTCACCGCCCTGAGCCCTTCGGGGGAGGGCGGTCTATAAACCTAATAAATAAATAAATTGTACCCGTTCTGCATGCACCAGAAAAACCACTGCTCAGGGGTTATGCTTGCAACCTGTACAGACATCTCTCCAGAGCGCCACCCCGTGCAGCAGCCAAGACACACACACGCACCCCCGGCTCCTTACCATCTGTTCCAAGTCCTGCAAACCCTCATGCAGACACACAGTTCGCTATGGCTGAGGTAGCTGAAGACGGCCATCCACACTTCCCGCTGCATCACGTGGGCGGCCCCGTCATCCAGGGGAAGCGAGTCCGGCGGGGGGCTGATGGGGGGCGGCCGGATGACGTGGCGCTCCATCTGCATGCACTTGGGTGGCGACAAGGAGGGGGGAGGCCGGCTGATCACCCGGGGGGTGCTGCTGCGCAGGCTCGGCAGGAGCTGGGGCCGGGGCTCCCGGAGTGCCCCGTTCAAGTCCTTGCCGAAGCGGTGGGGCCGCTCGGGACAGTGGGCGTGCTTGGCCTCCTCATTCTCGCTCTCCGGCTCCGACTTAATGGGCTGGTGGTTCTCGTTGGCCAGGCTGTTCTCAGTCTTTTGGATCTCCTGGTTGAGCTCTTTGCTGAGCTCCTTGCTGAGCTCCTTCGGGACGCGGTTCCTCCGCCGGATCTTGAACTTCTTCTTGTCGCTCCGGGACTCGGCCCCTTCCGAGCTGGGCCCGGCCATGGGGGAGCTCGAGCGGGACTGGTCGCTCTCCTTGCTCTTTGGTGGCTCCTCTGAGAGGCCCTCCTCCGGCTCCCGCTTCAAGTGCCGCAAAGGCTTCACCAGCACAGTCCGGTCGTCCGGCGCCTTCCATGACCGCCTCTGCAAAGGCAACATTTAAGGCTCAGTACAACAGTGGCACAAACAGGGAAACGGGTGTGGTGATGAATGAAACCTGGGGACTAACAACAGTGCCTTAGTTTATTGTCGAAGGCTTTCATGGCCGGAATCACTGGGGTGCTGTGTGGTTTCCGGGCTGTATGGCCGTGTTCTAGCAGCATTCCCTCCTGACGTTTCGCCTGCATCTGTGGCTGGCATCTTCAGATCAGATGCCAGCCACAGATGCAGGAGAAACGTCAGGAGAGAAAATACTGCTAATTTATGACCAGTGCTCGGAAGCTCCACAACACCAATCTGCCAGATTAATTATACTTTTCCTACAAAAACCCTGGTTCTCCGACTGTGAGGAGAAAGGAAACCTCTGACACAAGACTACAATTCCCAGAGTTCTTTAGGGAATTATTTAACTGTTAAAGCAGTACACAGTTATTGCATATTTGTAGCTGGCTGAGGATCTCAACTCATAATGAGGGCTAAAATACAAGATGAGCAATGCAGTGAATCCCAGGGTTGCAGAACCCAGCAAAACAGCACATTTTACTGTGCTGTTGGGAAACTTTCATAGCGGATTAAAAAAAAAAGTAGATAAACTGTAAAATTTGTGCACAGAAAGCCCACGCACAAACACCACAAAACCTGCTGGATCCAGCATTATGTTCTTGATGTTACCAAGACACTTGTGAAAGGAAGGGTAAGGGCTCTTCCCTATAATCCTTAACAGCTGCTACTTAGAGGTAGATTGCACTGAAACCTGGAGGTTTTATTTAGCTCCCTCGGCCAACAGCCATTGAGATGGGTGTCATTTCAGTGTGACATCAACCAGGCCTGAATCAAACACTGGATTTCAGGTGAGTCAGCAGAACACCGTGACTCCCTCTCCCACCATATATTCAGGGTCACAACATGCTCCACCCTATTGATTACAGCACAAACAATTTGGAGGGGGGCAGAATGAGAAACAAATCCACACAAATCACAGTGCCAATGAAGTACCTTTTTCCTAAACAGCTTCTCTTCTTTGCCTAGTTTTAGCTGTTGTCAGAGGAAGGAAGGAAAAATAGAAAGGTTTATTGTACAGACGTGCTTCAATACCACCATCCCTACCGTTGTGACTAAAAGCATTGCATTTGCCGGGCGTTAGGGCTGCAATCCTCCACTTGTAAGCAGCTTAAATGTGGCAAAAGGAGGCCTGAATCAGCCTGCATGCAAGGATGAAAGAAAAAATGAGGGAAAGGCCACACTATGATCTGAGGCAGTGGCGGGGGGCGGGCATGGTTTTGGGCAGGTGTAAGAACACGTTTGTAATAATAATAAGAGTTTGGATTTATATCCCCCCTTTCTCTCCTGCAGGAGACTCAAAGGGGCTCACAATCTCCTTGCCCTTCCCCCCTCACAACAAGCACCTTGTGAGGTAGGTGGGACTGAGAGAGCTCTGAGAAGCTGTGACGAGCCCAAGGTCACCCAGCTGGCGTGTGCGGAATTCCCCAGATAAGCCTCCACAGCTCAGGCGGCAGAGCTGGGAATCAAACCCAATTCCTCCAGATTAGATACACGAGCTCTTAACCTCCTACGCCATAAAAAATGGCACCAGCCCAGCTGATTTACGGTGCACTAATCTGCCATGGGCAAGGCGAGAGAGAGAAGAGGAAGGTACCCCTCCATCGGGCCTGGACTCAGATCTCACTATTATGACATTTATTTGCTATTTACATTTTTAATAGCCATGGACCACTGCAGTTTGGTTGAAAAGCAGTTTTAAAATATAAACTGTTCAGATTCTGATGTCTCTCAGTAAAAGGACATTAGGTAACAAGTGTTTGGAAAGCTCTCTCTCTGCCTAAGGTCCCAGAGCGGTCAAAACACAGCTAGAGAGACGGACTGGCGAGGCTTTACGATGTTCCAAGAGGAAACAGCTGGTAGGTAGAAAGCAAAGGAGACTGTGTGATTTTGAGCACCATCTAGTGGTTGAATTATGAAAAACAGAAAGCCTGGCCCTTCAACGTACTGGGCCTCTCTGGTTTCCAAAAGTAGAGCCAGGCAGAGTCTGGCTGCTTTCCCCGGCAGCAGGTGAAACCCACCACGGTTTAAATCTTGCCTTTGCCATGAACTGGCCAGGCAAGCCGTTCTTTCTCGTCCCGAGCTGCCCTCTCTGAAACACGAGCATAATGCTACCTCTCAGGTTTCCCAAAAGATTGCGACAGGAAGCTATCTTTGTGAAACAGAACGGGTGCTCGAAACAGTGAACAGGTGCCAAACAACACTATTGTGGGATTTGGCTTCACTGGTCACACCACCTGCCGTGCCGTTTGGGCCAGTGTCTGATCAGAACAAGAGGGAAACCGTACCCCAACGCTCTCCAAGCACAGTCTCTGTACACAAGTGGTGAAGAAGAAGAAGAGGAAGAAGAAGAAGAAGAAAAGAAGAGGAAGATCAGAAGAATCAGAAGATCAGAAGAATCAGATCAGCCTCCACAGCTCAAGTGGCAGAGCAGGGAATCAAACCCGGTTCTCCAGATTAGAGTGCACCTGCTCTTAACCACTACACCACGCTGGCTCTCTTGCAAAGCCTCGGATTAGTGGAAGTTTCTCATCCTTCCTTCTAGGACCCATTCTGCCCGCACAGCCAGAGGTGGGATCCAGCAGGTTCTCACAGGTTCCCGAGAGTAGGTTA
Organism: Sphaerodactylus townsendi; assembly: GCF_021028975.2. Lineage (NCBI taxonomy): Eukaryota > Metazoa > Chordata > Lepidosauria > Squamata > Sphaerodactylidae > Sphaerodactylus > Sphaerodactylus townsendi. The sequence continues at coordinate 54,185,973 of NC_059437.1, forward strand.
CTAATGATTTGCGTGTGCCGAGAGGGGGTTACTAATGGGTGATTTTGCCCCGTGATTTTTGCCTTAGTTACGCCCCTCCTCTCAGCAGTAGCGCGCAGAACTTGAAGCAGTCTAGCAGGAGGTGCACCGGCATGCATGGAAGCCTGCGCCTGCGTGCATTCGTTTCCCGCCCAAGGACCGGCGCAGCAGCTGCGTCCTTGCCACAGCCCTGCCCAGGAATGCCCCACCCCCAGAATGCCCGGCCACACCCCCATCGTGCCCCGCCCAGCCCCATTGGCGCTATGCCACAGTTTGAATCCCACCACCATGGGAACCTGTTACTAAAATTTTTGGATCCCACCACTGCTCACAGCCATCCCGTGAGGTAGGTTAGGCTGACGGACGGCGAGTGGCCCACAGAGCCACAGGCCTAATGCTTTAAAACATGGCACCTGGTCAGCTCCCTTTGTTGCTAGATGGCGGCAGGTGGCCCTTGCAGAAACCCATCCAGGAAGAGCCCCCAGTGCTCCCTCTGAGGAGGGAGGGCCCCCCGATCTTACCCGCTTCCTCATGGTCGGCTCCTGAGGCTTCTCGAATTTCCTTTTCCGACGCAGGAGGACATCTTCGGACTTCCTCCTCAGTAGGGGGTCCAGGGGGGGCTTTTTGGGGTGCTCCTCCGATTTCTTCCGGGGGGGCTCCTCACACTCCACTTTGCGCTTGGCGGCCTCCGGGATGACCTCCTTGTTTTCCCGGTTTACCTTCTGCTCTTTCAGGAGCGAGCCGGGGAGGTTGGACGCGTATTTGAACCCGGGTCCGCGCTTTTGCTTGTACGCCAGAGAGGGACAAAGCACAAACGCCAACTTTATATCTCGTGCTTTTCCAGAGCGGCCTCTGAGGCAGGGCTGTCCTACCCTGGCCCTCCCGATGTTCGCAGACTACGATTCCCATCAGCCCCTGCCAGCATGGGAATCGTAGTCCACTGGCAGGGGCTGATAGGGATGGTAGTGCACGAACATCAGGAGGGCCAGGGTAGGACACCCCGCAATAAGGGCAACAGAAATTAAACCCACAGACACTCATCAGATCCATTACTCTCTTTCTCACAATACTAGAACCAGGGGGCATCCATTGAAAATGCTGGGGGGAAGAATTAGGACTAATAAAAGGAAACACTTCTTCACGCAACGTGTGATTGGTGTTTGGAATATGCTGCCACAGGAGGTGGTGATGGCCACTAACCTGGATAGCTTTAAAAAGGGCTTGGACAGATTTATGGAGGAGAAGTCGATCTGTGGCTACCCATCTTGATCCTCTCTGATCTGAGATGGCAAATGCCTTAGCAGACCAGGTGCTCGGGAGCAGCAGCCGCAGAAGGCCATTGCTTTCACCTCCTGCAGGTGAGCTCCCAAAGGCACCTGGTGGGCCACTGCGAGTAGCAGAGAGCTGGACTAGATGGACTCCGGTCTGATCCAGCTGGCTTGTTCTTATGTTCTTACCAAAAAAACCGTTCACGCACTGCAGTTGGGTTAATGGGAACTGTTCACCCTGCAGTTTCTTTGCAAAGCCCTGTTTAGTAAGCTGCGGATAGGGGTGGGGTGTGTCTTTCATTATGCCCAGGGATTTCTTTCCTACACCATCCTCCCTTCTCTGGATTCAGCCGCCTGAAGGAGAGTTCTACTGAACTGGACAGCTCACTCCCTACTCCATGGGTCTCCAGTCTTTTTGACCCTGTGGGCACCTTTGGAATGCTGGCACGGAACCGTGGACCCAGCTACACAACGGCTACCGCAGGGGGCACGGCCGGCCACTCCATGGCTGCTGCTGCTAACCTTCAGCCACGCAGTAAAGGTCTTTGCGCTGTGGTGGTGGCGACTGCTGCCGAAGCATTGCTTTTACAAATCTGCATAGCCAAGAGCCCCGCCCACTTTCAAAAACCACTTGGCAGAACCAGAATAGGTTTCAGTGGACACGGCGCTGGCCGAGGGGCCCCCTGCTGGAGATCCCGGAACCACTTTGCAGAGTTTTAATAGAGCCGCTGCGCTACTGAGGGTTTCAGATATTTCCCCCCCCCTTACAAGATTGATGTACTTGTCGGCCATTTCTGGTTGTTCACGGAGTGGCCAATTTGTGGTTCCATTCACACAATCCTGCAGAAAAACCCACTACGTTTTCTAAGTGGGGAGTTTCCCAAATAAGATAAGGAAACAAGGATGTTCCCAGATTTTTGTAAAAAGAACCAAACCTGCACCCCCTCTCTTGGACACGTTCCAGCGAAACTCACTTTCCCCGTTTTCCCGGCATGGTTGCATTTGGGACACTCCCAACAGTTCGGCAGCTCATCGTTGACCACGCCGTCCGACTCCCGCACCTGGTGGAGAAGGACACACAACTCACTGAGGGCAGCTCACAAACAGGCGTGTGTGTGTGTGTACAGGTGGCCCTTTGAAAGGCAAAGCCTTCTGGCAAGCTGAGCTGAAGCAAGAAGAAACCAGATTTTTTTTTAAAAAATGTGGCATGGATTCTCAACCCTGCACCAAATCCGGGTGGGTTTTCCTGCACTCGTACGGCATTGCCAGCCCTTGTCTCCAGGCAAGGACAAAGAGTCACCAGTTCAAGAAGAAGAAAAGTTTGGGTTTAGCTCCTGCTTTTCTCTCCTGGTTTGGTGAGAAGCCAGTCTGCTCCCACCCTTCATTGTTCTAACCCAGGGCTAGGGAACCTTTAACACTCAAAGAGCCATTTGGACCCGTTTTCCACGGGAAAAGAAAACACTTGGAGCCGCAAATAATTTTTGACATTTAAAATAAAGATAACACTATATATATTGGGTTTTTTCCTACCTTTTACTCCGCTCATTCTGAGAAGCGCATGGATGCTTCTGCCCTGCTGCCTGCAGGGCGGGCAAGGATGGGGCCAGTGGCTCAGCCTTGCCGGCCGCCGGGAAAACACCCACCCTGCTCCAATGGGGCGGGTGAGAGGGGAAGCCCGCGGCGCGGCCCAGCCAGCCGCGGGCCATTGGTGTGCCTGCCCTGCTGCCTGCAGGGCGGGCAAGGATGAAGCCGGTGGCTCGGCCTCGCCGGCCACCAGGAAAGCACCCACCCTGCTCCAATGGGGCGGGTGAGAGGGGAAGCCCGCGGCGCGGCCCAGCCGACCGCGGGCAGTTGGTGCGCCTGCCCTGCTGCCTGCAGGGCGGGCAAGGATGGGGCCAGCGGCTCTGCTCATGGAGCCGCAGTGCAAGGGCAGAAGAGCCGCATGTGGCTCTCGAGCCGCTGGCTCCCTACCCCTGTTCTAACCAATGGGGAAAGTCACAGCCCTGATTGACATTCTTGCTACAATCTCTCAAGTAGATGTACTGGCAGCGAGCAAAGCAGAAATGCAAAGGGAAAAGATGGTGAGCCAGATCGGGACCAGGGGGTTGCCTTAGCTGGCTTGCAAGCCGGATAAGCACCCTCAAGCGGAGGTAGCCAATCTGCGGCTCACCAGCTGAGAAAGCCACCCCATCAGGGCCTGGGCACGCCACGTTTATGTTATATCTCTCCCTCGTAACAAATGAGTTTGACACCCCTGTGGTAAACTATGGCTGGACAACTCAAGAGAACGTTCTAAAAGAGTTTGTTCATGTGATATGACTACGGTTGAAACACTTGACCATTCTCTGTTTCTATGCCCTAAATACAATAAGATACGCATGAAATGCATGAATCCCATTTTCTTGCAATGTTCTCAGTGGCATGAGTGTTATAAGAGACCCAATCTCCTGAACAGCTCTGATGTGCTCTTTTGTGAAACTGTTGCAAATTTTATACTGGAAATTAGTAATTTTAACTGCATTTCTTAACCTTGTTTTGTTTTAAAAATTTTGTCCTGTTTTGTATGCCAATAAAGGCTTATGTGTGAAAAAAAAAAAACTCAAGAGAACGCAGTCCTGTCTGGATGCCAATTCATGGAAGCTCCTCTAAGCCTCGGAAAGAAGCCCGAAAGTGGCCCGGGACGAAGTACGTAAAGAACAGCTGACATCCCCAACAAGACAACACGCCAGTCCACCAGGGTTCGCGTGTGGACACTTCTCGGCAGAAGGGAGCTCCCCGCGAAATGCCTCGGTAAATGGCGGCCTGGCCGACCCCTCCCCACCCCCATTCCGTTGTGCCCGGCAGCCCTCACCTTAAGGCATCCGGGGTGGATGATTTCGTTGCAGATGGAGCACTCCATAAGCATGAGGTTGAATTTGCCCTCCTCTTCCTCCACGGTGTCCTCCTTCCCAGCTTCTCCGCACACCAGGCACACAGCAGTGTGGGGCAGCACCGGCTGGATCCAAACCAGAGTCCAAAATGATACATCGGGAAATGGGGAGCGACAGGTGAGGCCAGCAGCACCCGCGGCACGACAGGTTTTACAAGCCCAGAAAAGTCACACGGCTATTAACCCTTCGTCTGGAAGTGACTTTTGGTCAGATCCAGCCAGGCTGCTCTCCTGCTTCTGCGCCCCAAGATTCTCCCGAACACTCAGCAGCAGGCAGGAAGCAGAAATCATCTTTCTACCCATCTCTGGGACTCTTTGGGACTTTCTACCCATCTTTGGGACTCTTTAGTTTGGAGAGGAGGCGGTTGAGGGGGGATATGATTGAAGTCTATAAAATTATGCATGGGGTAGAAAATGTTGACAGAGAGAAATTTTTCTCTCTTTCTCACAATACTAGAACCAGGGGGCATCCATTGAAAATGCTGGGGGGGAGAATTAGGACTAATAAAAGGAAACACTTCTTCACGCCAAGGTGTGGCAGTTGGTGTTTGGAATATGCTTTCGCCACAGGAGGTGGTGGATGGCCACTAACCTGGATAGCTTTAAAAGGGGCTTGGACAGATTTATGGAGGAGAAGTCGATCTCTGGCTACCAATCTTGATCCTCCTTGATCTGAGATTGCAAATGCCTTAGCAGACTAGGTGCTCAGGAGCAGCAGCAGCAGAAGGCCCTTGCTTTCACCTCCTGCAGGTGAGCTCCCAAAGGCACCTGGTGGGCCACTGCGAGTAGCAGAGTGCTGGACTAGATGGACTCTGGTCTGATCCAGCTGGCTTGTTCTTATGTTCTTACCCCTAAGTCCGTGGTGGCGAACCTTTGGCACTCCAGATGTTATGGACTACAATTTCCATCAGCTCCTGCCAGCATGGCCAGTTGGCCATGCTGGCAGGGGCTGATGGGAATTGTAGTCCATAACATCTGGAGTGCCAAAGGTTCGTCACCACTGCCCTAAGTCATCACCAAAACAGTAGTGGCCACGCAAAACCATCCCAGCTCAGATACAGCACAGCAGCTCGTTCCACCGATTCCTCTTGCTAAGCGCTGTTTATGGGCAGTGATTCTCTGGCACCCCAAGCAGGGAAAGGCCCTTCCAGATAAGTAACACAAGACCGCAAGAAGAGCCCCGCCAGAGCAGATCAGGGGTCCATCTAGTTCAGCAAAGAAGTTCAAACAGGGGCCAACCGGTTCCTCCGGAGGTCCAACAACAGGGAACACCCAATATCCTTTAACCGGAGAGAACCAGTTTGAACCTTGAATCTTCTACCACTTCCAGTCTCAGTCAAGCTGCCTGGAGCCACCGATTGAGCCAGGCGAGGGTGGTCTGGCCGGCAGCTTGAACCTGCTGCCAGAGCTGGAACCTGGGGATCTCCGGACACCGAGCATCTTTTCTGGCGTTTCATTAACAATTCTAATATAGATCTGCTTGGAGGTGTAGTTCTACATCTTGCAAAAACCTAAACTGGTGGACCCCCTCATCTGCTCCACCCCGAGTCATCTCAATTGTTTGCTTCAAATCCTACTCAATACCGATGGTCATATTTAGCATTTCCGTGAGGTCGCTTTACCTACAGGATCTCAGCACTTAAGAACATAAGAACATAAGAACTAGCCTGCTGAATCAGACCAGAGTCCATCTAGTCCAGCACTCTGCTACTCGCAGTGGCCCACCAGGTGCCTTTGGGAGCTCACGTGCAGGAGGTGAAAGCAAGGGCCTTCTGCGGCTGCTGCTGCTCCTGAGCACCTGGTCTGCTAAGGCATAATTTTATAGACTTCAATCATATCCCTCCTCAGACGTCTCCTCTCCAAACTAGAGTCCCAAATGCTGCAGCCTCTCCTCATAAGGAAGGTGCTCCAATCCTTCAATCATCCTCGTTGCCCTTCTCTGCACTTTTTCCATCTCTTCGATATCCTTTTTGAGATGTGGCGACCAGAACTGAACACAGTACTCCAAGTGCGGTCGCACCACTGCTTTATATAAGGGCATGACAATCCTTGCAGTTTTATTATCAACTCCTTTCCTAATTATCCCCAGCCTAGAGTTTGCCTTTTTCACAGCTGCCGTGCATTGAGTTGACATTCCCATGGAACTATCAACTAAGATGCCCAGATACCTTTCCTGGTCTGTGACTGATAGCACTGACCCCTGCCTGGCGTGTATGCTGAAGTTTGGATTTTTTTTGCCCCATGGCCATCACTTTGCATTTTGCTACATGGAACTGCATTTGTCATTTGTTATCCCATCCACCTAATTTATCAAGGTCCGGCTTGGAGCTCTTAGCGAGATTCTTTGTAGTTCTCACCACCCTACATAATTTTAGTACATCATCACAGAAACTTGGCCACCACGCTACCCACCCCTACTTCCAGGTCATTTATGAATAGGTTAAAGAGCACTGGTCCCAAAACGGATCCTTGGGGGACACCACTCCCGACATCTCTCCATTGTGAGAACTTCCCATTAACACCCACTCTTTGTTTCCTGTTCCTCAACCAGTTTTTAATCCATCGGAGGACTTCCCCTCTTATTCCTTCATTGCTGAGTTTTCTCAACAGTCTACTGTAGCCTTGTTAAGGGAGGCAGTCTCATCCCAAAAGAGAACGAAACAGAGCTGAAAAGCCTCAGGAGGTAGCTGAGCTTCGTGGATGTACAGGAGGAGCTTTGCTGGACATCTGTGCGTCTTGATTAATGGGGACGCTACCCAACTGGGCCACTAAAGATTTCTAGCAGCCAGAGTGGTCTCCCTTTCCAGCTCTGCTCTCTCCGTTTCTGCCTTCATGTAAGAACCCCTCCCCAAGACCAAAGTGCTCTAAATGTCAGCCTAATTACAGGACGGCCTCGGCGTTCAGGAGAGACAAAAGCAACCGGAGGCTGCTGAGGTCTGGTTGGGGTCTCAGACTCCTGACAGTGATTGGGGGGGAGGGGGAATTAAGAGAACGATGGAAAACAAAGGACTTTGGGAAGGAAGACGCTGTCATTGGAAAGGCAATTAAGAGAAAGAGATGATAAATAACTCCTTTTCTATTAGTCAAATCCAGAACTTTGAAAGGACTGACTTTTACAGCAAAAATCTGCTTTCACAGGTTAATTCGCATCAGTTAGAGCAGGGGTAGGGAACCTGCGGCTCTCCAGATGTTCAGGAACTACAATTCCCATCAGTCCCTACCAGCATGGCCAATTGGCCATGCTGACAGAGGCTGATGGGAATTGTAGTTCCTGAACATCTGGAGAGCCGCAGGTTCCCTACCCCTGAGTTAGAGAGAGCAGAATGTAACCGAAGATCCACCAAAATGCTCAGCTTAGGGCAGGGAACCTGCGGCTCTCCAGATGTTCAGGAACTACAATTCCCATCAGCCCTTACCAGCATGGCCAATTGGCCATGCTGACCTTGAAAAACTGATAGGAGTTATATTTCCATGGCTGTCTAATAGGAGACCAATCTCAGAAACTGGACAGGGATTTTTTTTAAAAGGACACTAAACTATTACAAACACTGGTATTGTTTCCGAACACGGTTAGCTAAACTTGGGCCGGAGCCACAGGCGGGTTTTCTTGGTGCGGATGAAAGCTTCCCAGTGAACTGTGCGCTGTGGTCACTGGTCCACGCCAATACGGACGAAGTGCTTAGAGAAGAGTTCTTCCTCAAAGCGCTGGGACGCAACTCATCCTTGTGAACGAGGCTTTCTAACTTCCTGTTTCAGGTTCCATCCAAACATGCCTCCAGCCAACACTGTCATACAAATGAGACACTGTCCAGCTTGACAAACCCATACAGTCCAGGGGTCCATTTTCTCTCTTTCTCACAATACTAGAACCAGGGGGCATTCACTGAAAATGCTGGGGGGGAAGAATTAGGACTAATAAAAGGAAACACTTCTTCACGCAACGTGTGATTGGTGTTTGGAATATGCTGCTACGGGAGGTGGTGATGGCCACTAACCTGGATAGCTTTAAAAAGGGCTTGGACAGATTTATGGAGGAGAAGTTGATCTATGGCTACCAATCTTGATCCTCCTTGATCTGAGATTGCAAATGCCTTAGCAAAGACCAGGTGCTCAGGAGCAGCAGCAGCAGCAGAAGGCCATTGCTTTCACCTCCTGCATGTGAGCTCCCAAAGGCACCTGGTGGGCCACTGCGAGTAGCAGAGTGCTGGACTAGATGGACTCTGGTCTGATCCAGCTGGCTTGTTCTTATGTTCATTTTCAAGGTGACCAGTTGGATGCCTCTGGGCACTCAGAAGCAAGGTGTGAAGGGAACAGCCATCCCCAAGGTCTTGGGCTCTAGCAGCCAGTTTTCAGAGTTATGTTGTTTGTAAACACAAAAGTTCTAGCTTTAGCCATCATGGACTTATACCCTCTGAATTTGTCTGCATTGGCTATGCCAGCAGGAGCTGATGGGAACTATAGTCCATGAACATCCGAAGCACCAGAGTTGGACACCTCTGATATACAGCGTAATGTTGTTTGCAAAATATTTACAAAGTACTTTCTCAGCCTTTACCATGAAAGCACACTCTATGCTGAGACAAAATACAATCTACAGCAGGGGTGTCCAACTCTGGCCCTCCAGATGTTCATGGACGACATGGGCTGGTGGGAATTGTAGTCCATGAACATCTGGAGGGCCAGAGTTGGACACCCTGATCGACAGGCAGAACATTTCAGAGGGTAGCCATGTTGGTCTGTGACAAAAGAGCTAAGGTCAAATCCTATGGCACCTTAGAGACCAGAAAGATGGGGGGGGTGTGTGTGTGTGTGTGTGTGAGCTTTCAAGAGTCAAAGGGAGAGTCTGATGAGGGGAGCACTGACTCTCAAAGGCTTACACTCCAAACATCTTGTTGGCCTCCAAGGTCCTACCGGACTCAAACGGATGCACGACAATAGCCCTTTCTACATCCTGGCAGATTTAATTTTATTTATTTTCTATAAACTTATTTCTGGCCAGCACCAACGTCCCTAGGCAGGGTACAATCATGAAACGACATAAACATACAGTCACCAAACCATCCTAAAACCCCCTTCAAAAAACATGTCCATCCCCCAGCCCCTAAAAAACATAGCCACGCCATAGAGACGCCTCTGGAAAATTTCAGAATTTTGGGATGGGGGTGAACCAGAAGAGAACTGGTACAGGCGAGAGCAGATACCAGAATAAAAGGGAGTATAAGGGGGAGAGGGCAGAAGCACCACCCAGAAGGGATCCCCCGTATGCCCGGGTACAGAGAGTGGTCTTAGCCAGGCACCTGAACTCCTGCAGACTTTCAGGGGGAGCATCCCAGAGTGCTGGGGCCACGTCAGAGAAGGCCCTGCGGGTGGCCCCCACCCCCAAGTTTCAAAGCAGCAAACAAATAGTGCAGGGAAACTTTGATTTTTTTAGCGTCTGGGGAGTCTAACCTTATGCCAGATTCACCTGTCCGGTAAAGATAAGGTGTCAGCTGTGCAAATCCCACAAAAGGAGTTCTTAACAAACATCTGCAGTAGCCTGCGTCTACATTTATTATTTGTAGGTAAAAGAACAGAGCGAAGGAGTCAACTTTAGCAACGCTTCTCCGGCCAGCTGCACCAACCGTGACAGGCCACAACCAGAACAGCTCCCAACACGCCAGGCTTACCGCAATGCACTGTCTCATAATACAAGACTGCTTCATTCGACCCGGCCCGCCAAACTTCTTCATGTCCTTGCAGAAGTGACACTCGCCGCATTCGGTGCGCAAGCAGGCCTCGCACTTGCGACATCGCGTCCTCCTCCGTCGCGCCCCTGCGGTCGTCCGGTTCGCTGCGAGCTTCACGGCAGAGGTAGGGCCCAGCTTACCCTTTGGCCTGCCGACTGCTCGATTCTGGAAAAGGACACAGGACGGCGTGCCACGGTTAGTTCTTAAGCAATCCTTGGGCGTGGTAAAAACTACTGAGGAGGGGAAGAGAGGGACCCCTCTACGTAGTTAGGCTGCTGGATTCAACCTCTCACATTATACAAGGCTGCATGTTTCCTACACCAGAACCTTTCCACACTAACTCTGGGGTATGGCACAAGAATCTGGGACATGCAGCGTCCTGTTGTTGAAGAATGTGACCTAAAATGTACCCAACGCATCCTTGGGAGCTGCACATTATGGGGAAAACTGGCCATGAGGCGCCAGGTGTCTCCTAGGGTGGCATGTCCAGGTGTCTCCTAGGGTGGCATCTCCTCATTGAAAAATACTTGAAAAACTCCAGGAGACTCTTGCATGTGCTGAATTGCACATAGAAAGTAACAAAACTACAGTTTACCAGTACAAAACGGTACATGGAGTGTTGTGGGGTTTCCGGGCTGTCTGGCCGTGTTCCAGTAGCATTTTCTCCTGACGTTTTGCCTGCATCTCTGAAGACGCCAGCCACAGATGCAGGTGAAACGTCAGGGGAAAATGCTACTGGAACACGGCCAGACAGCCCGGAAACCCCACAACACTCCAGCGATTCCAGCAGCGAAAGCCTTCGACAATAAAAAAGGTACATGTTAGTGAAGATAAACAGGGCAATCAAGCTTGCAGGAACATCTTGGCCCCACCCCTTCCTTGCTTTGCTCCTTGGCCCTTTTGCTCCCTATCTTTTATAATTTATTTTTGCATATTTCTTGTTATTTTCAAGGAGGAGTCCGGCTGCTCCCTTCTTTTTGGGGTGGTTTTAAAGGAATTGGGTTACGGGACGCCATTACTATTGTTATTGTTTTTGACCGCTGTTTAAATGGTTTTAATGATTTTAATGGATTTTAGTGTTTTTGGTCACTATTGTGACCCTTGTTATATATTGTATATAGATTAGTGTTGTGCACCGCCCAGAGCCCCTTGGGGATTGGGCGGTCTATAAATTTAAATAAAAAATAAAAAATAAAAATTAATTGGCAAAAAGTGAAATGGCACCGGGAGCACCCACCGGGTGCTCTTGTCCAAGTGCAACCAAATGGAAAAATGTCCCATCGCTCACACCAACATGGGGATGGGAAGCGCCATCAAGTCACTGTTGACATACAGTGAACCCAGAAGAGTTTTCAAGGCAAGAGGCGAACGGAGTCGGTTTCGCAGGGTCTTCCTGTGCTTAGTGAGCCGGGACTTCCGTCATGGTCTCCCAGCCAAGTCCTAACCAGGGCTGACCTTGCTTAGCTTCCAAGATCTGACAAGTTCGGGCTACTGATCCTGGTTCGGGTGCATCAACATATGCAAAGGTTATGAATGTTCACTATTAGCATCAGTGTTCGCAGTGAGCGTCAACATATGCAAGGATTACGATTGTTCACAACGGGCATCGATGCGATCCAAGAATCATCAGACGGCTTTAATGCCAATAAAGGGCATGTTGAGGAACGTAACCCCCACCCAAATCAAAAAGCCACCTTGCCGATGCTAGCCAGTGGTGACAGAAAGACAGAAATATTCCACGATTCAATCCCCTGCTCCAAAACAAGAGTGCGACTCTTCTAGCCAAAACCACGCACGCTTTAAAAAATGTTTTCGCAATCCCCCTCCCCCCCCACCGGGGATATCAAGCGAGTAACTGCTGCATAAACACACAATGTGACAGGGACCAAATAGTTCTCATAACCAATGTACTTCCCCATTGGCCGTCATTTGCCCTAGTAACCAAAGCTAAAGCATGACCCAGAGAGTAGACTTTGAAAGTAAAAGGTATTTCAAGTTTCATTTGGAGTCCGATTCGTGGAACTGACGTTCCTGTTCCAGTGAAGAGCAGATGACCACAGGCAGGCATTCCGAAACTAGCTTTCATCATTCTCAACAGCAAAAGAGCACAGAGCAAAATCAGATCTGATCGCCGCAGGTAGCAACGTTTTCACGTAGTTAAGACTGGCCCCTAAAGTGCACTAATTCCATGCACTTTAGCATGGCGCAGCAGTGGCGTAGGAGGTTAAGAGCTCATGTATCTAATCTGGAGGAACCGGGTTTGATTCCCAGCTCCCAGCTCAGATTCCCAACCGGGTTTGATTCCCAGCTCTGCCGCCTGAGCTGTGGAGGTTTATCTGGGGAATTCAGATTAGCCTGTACACTCCCACACACGCCAGCTGGGTGACCTTGGGCTAGTCACAGCTTCTCGGAGCTCTCTCAGCCCCACCCACCTCACAGGGTGTTTGTTGTGAGGGGGGAAAGGGCAAGGAGATTGTAAGCCCCTTTGAGTCTCCTGCAGGAGAGAAAGGGGGGATATAAATCCAAACTCCTCCTCCTCCTCCCCCTCCTCCTCATGCTGCGCAAAAGCAACCCAGGATGGTGTAGTGCAGGGGTGGCCAACCTACGGTGCTGCAGCTGTTCATGGACTACAATTCCTATCAGTCCCTGTCACCATGGCCAATTGGCAGGGCTGATGGGAACTGCAGTCCATGAACATCTGGAGCACCATAGGTTGGCCACACCTAGTGTAGTGCATAGGGTGGCACACCTGGGCCCTGGGTGACCTGGGTTTAAATCCCCACTTCTACCATGGAAGTTTGATAGGTGACACTAAACCCGTCACAAGCTCTCGACTTGGTCTACCTAGCAGGGTTGTTGTTGGAAGGGAGAATGGTGTTCTAAAAAAAGCTGCTTTAAGCCCCAACTGGGGAAGAAAGCAGAAAATAAATAAACAAAATCATTGCAAATGCAAATCTGGGTTTGCCGCTGAGGCAGACTTAAGGACCACTATTTGAAAACACAGGCTAGTCCCAACTTGCTCCCACCTCACATTTTTATGACTGAACCACGCGTCTTAGATGTTCCCCTGAAGGGGGACCCTGTAATGTGTAAATCGGTCTTTATCTCAAGGTTTCTATTTGCTAAGCTAATTAGATACTGAATCAGGGGTAACCCATGACAACAATTAAAATATTTTTAAAAATATTACGTTTGTGTGCATGATCACACAATGTGCACACGTGCCACGTTCCGATTTCTTAACCAAATCTGCAAAGGACTTAAAACTAGTCACTCACAGAACTTCCTCTGGGTTATTTTCTGACCATTTTGTGAAACAGATATTTACCAATGTCATTTATAGGCTGTTTATTAAAAAAAATACTCCAAGCAGTAAAGCGCTTGTGACATCTACACCCCAACCCTCTAAAACACAGGTGTCAAACTTGCGGCACTCCAGATGTTCATGAACTACAATTCCCATTAGCCCTTGCCAGCATAGCCAATGCTCATGTTGGGAAGAACTGATGGGAATTGTAGTTCATAAACATCTGGAGGGCCGCAAGTTTGACACCCCTGCTCTAAAAGCATCTGAGATAATAATTGGCAATTAAAATATATAGATGTGGGTTTTTTTGCTATTTAAAAAGTGGGTGTGGCGGAATCAGACTGTGCTGCTAAATTAGAATGAGACAACTAACTCCAGGGTACCAATCTTTCAAAAACTCATCCAATCTCATGAAGGATCTGAAGAATCTCTTGGAAGGCGGAGAGGTCTCCTCCAACAGTGCAGCCCTTCAAGAAGTTATAAAATGTTCACAAACAATCTGCTTTTCCAGGTTGCTTTGAGAAAAAAAGAAATTGTGGGGTGGTGTTACTGCCTCCACCTGCATTTTAACTTATTTATACCTGGCCTTGCGTCCCAGGTGGCTTATGCTCTCCTCCATTTTATCTGCACAACAACTCTGTGAGGTAGGCTTAGTGCGGGTGTGTCAGGGGCCCCAGATCATGCAGCGAGCAGAGCAGGGATTCAAACCTGGGCGTGCCCATATGCCAGCCCCGCACTTTAACTACTAGGCAGCTCTGCTTCGGCCTGTGATCCAAGAAGGGCCACCAATGACCGAAGGAACGCGGGCTTGCACGAACAATGAGCCTTCCAGCCCGGCCCTGGTGCAGCCCCGCCGGGAAGCAACCCCCCAGGACGGCAGCCTCACCCAGGTTCGCCCCCCGCCCCAGCAGGCTGCAGGCCACCAGGTGCAGAGCAGCAGCCCGCGAACGGACCCGGGATCCCACGCACCCAGCAGGGGAGAGGAAGGAAGGAGCGCAGCGCAGCGCCCGGGCCGGATCGGTCCTGCAACAGCCGGTCCCCTCCCCCTCCCTCCCGGGGAGCCGCTTCCGACCCGCCCCCGCGCATGCCTTGCAACCCCGCTGCAAAGAAAGGGTCGCCCCCCTGCAAAGCCCGGGCGGGGGGGGTTGGGGGTTGGGGGCGCGCTCTCTGGCCGGGTCGCCCCTTTTTTAGCACCTTCGCAAAGCAACGCGGCCCCCCCCCCCCCCCCCCCAGGCTCCGCTGCAACACAAAAGCGTCCCCCTCCCCTCCTCCCCGGGCGTGCAGAATCCATCTTTGCAAGGACCCGGGCAGCCGCCGCCGCCGCCGCCGACATTGTCTCTGCACACCCCCTCCCCCCCCCCCCCCCCCCCAAGCAGGGCCTGGCGGCGGCGGCGGCGGCAACTGCTCCCCCCCTTCCTCCTCCTCCTCCTCCTCCTCGGCGGACCTGGTCCTGCTCGGAGTCGTAGTCCTCCTCGTCCGGGCTGGCGGACATGGCCATGGCTCACGGTGGGCCCAGGCGGCGGCGGGCGGACATGGCTGGAGGCGCGGGCGCAGCGGCGGCGGCTCCGCCTTGTGGCTTCTTTACACACCAGGAGGAGGAGGCGGAGGAGGAGGAGGAGGGAGGGCCCGCCTCATGCATATGCAGCCGCACCGCCTGGAAGGGGCCGGCCCCGCCCGCCCAGCCGGTGCGCCCGCCCGCCCCCCTTTTTTTAAGGGGGTGGGGGTGACCACTGGCTGCAAAGGGAGGGGAACAAGGGGGCGCCCGGTCGCCTCTTGCACTCCCTGCAAATGGGAAAGTTGGTGGGGGGGGGGGGCGGGGAGCAGCAGGGTTAGATGGGAGGGCTGGGAGCGCAGGAAAACGACTTGGGGGAAGTTCCTTACGGGAAAGGTCGCAGGGCTCTGCAAACCACGGCTCTCCAGATGTCCATGGACTACGATTCCCATCAGCCCCTGCCAGCAGGGCCAAGTGGCAGGGCTGATGGGAATCGTAGTCCATGACCACCCGGAGAGCCATAGTTTGCAGACCCCCACTCTGGAGGAAAGAATGTTGAGACTAGAGGATGCTGGCAGGAAAAGGGGCCCTCCCGGGGCAGCAGAAGGGGGCTTCGGAGGGGTTGGGGGCAAAGGGGCCCTCCTGCTTGGGAGTCAACAGCAGCTGCTCCTGGGAACGAGAGGGCTTAGTCCAGGGGCACCTTGGCCAGCATAAGGCCGGCTCTGGGCTGGAAAATTCCTGGAGATTTGGTGCTGAAGTGCGCGCATGTGCATGGAAAGGGACTCAGTGGGGTATGCTGCCAGAGAGCGCACACACCAAAGCAGATGCTTTCTCCAGGGGAACAGGAAGTGGCATAGTTCCAACGGGGTGGGGGACACACACACATGCCCTGGGCGCGCACCTGTGCAACGCCGTGGGAGGGGTGTGGGGCACATGCGTGCCCTGGACGCAGTTCCCCCTCGGTCTGCCTCTGGGAACAGGTACCTGTCTTCTAGAGATCAGTTCAGATCTCCAACGGATTTGCAAAGGTAAGCTGGTTTTGTACTTCGATAAGGGACCACCGGGGAAGTCCAAAGTTGCCATGTAGAAGTAGGCGGTGGCAAACCACTTTTAAGTGTCCTGGATCTCCAAAACCCTACACAGTCACTGGAAGGTGGCTGCCACTTGATGGCAAAAAAGAGCCTGTAACTATATATGGGTGTGAAGGTTGGGCAATGAAGAAAGCTTGACGAGAAGAAAGTAGACCCCTTTAAAATGTGCTGTTACAGATAGAGGGGAACCTCCGAAAAGACAAATCAATGTATTGTCGAAGGCTTTCATGGCCAGATTCAACTGGCTGTTGTGGGTTTCGCAGGTGAAACGTTAGGAACAAGATCTGCCAGACCAAGGCCGCACAGCCCCGGAAAACCCACAACAACAAATCATTGTGTTCTAGGTCAAATCAAACCAGAACCCCCCCTAGAATCTAAGATGACTAAACTGAGGCCATCGTACTTTGGTCCCATTAGGAGAAGACAAGAATTGCTGGGAAGAACAATAATACTCGAAAAGTGGAAGACCTGACAGGACACGGATAGACTCTCTCTAAAGGAAGCTACAGCCCTCAGTTTGCAAGGCCAAAGCAAGGCTCTTAACAATAGGGTATTTTGAAGAACATCAATTTATAGGGTCGCCAACAAGTTGGAAGTGACTTGATGGCACTTCACACACACGTGCACATAGCTCCAGGCTTGCGGCTGATACGTGTTTCACTTTCTGATTTTTCTTTCCTTTTCAGTCCAAAGATTTTCTTTGCTTCAGAGGAATTCCAGCTGTGCAGGGTGGGGGGCTCTCTATCATCTCAGCCAGAAAGACTAAGGGGTAGGAGACAGCATAGCACCTGTACGGGAAACACCCGTTTGTGCCCGTTTTTATTCTGTCCAATCAGGTAAGGAGAAAGAGAGGATAAAAAAAAAAAGAAACTGAACTCAGATTATTTTCTAACAAAAAGCGATTTCAAAGTAACTGCTGGGGACTTTCGGTTATGTTCTGTCTGATTTACTGACATATGTTTACTCAGAAGGAAGTCCCAGTAGGCTGAGTGGGGCTTATTCCCAGGTACCTACACAGGATTGGCACTGTGAATGTGACCTGCGACTGAGCCAGCCCATTGGTCTAGCCCAGGGGTCCCCAAACTTTTTAAACAGGGGGCCAGTTCACTGTCCCTCAGACTGTTGGAGGGCCGGACTAAAAAAAACTATGAACAAATTCCTATGCACAAATGATTGTAAAATGTTTGATTTCACCTTTCAGCCTTTCTGTCATGGTCTATTTTTAGAACAGTGACCAAAATATGTCAAGTACAGGGTGGGCTCCAAATATTGTTGGGGAGGCGGTGGAATACCTTCCCCTGTAAAAAAAAAAAAAGCAGAACTTTCCCAATGAAGCATTCCATCTAACCCAGGATTAGGTATCTTCCTGGGTTCTTCCTCCCTAGCAGCCAGCGAGCGATTCGCCAGCCTGGCTGATGCCAATGGGAGTGAGGCGGAACAGAAAGCCTGAGAGCAACACATGGAGTAGCCGAGAGGGAAGGGCGGAGCAGGAGTTGCCACGTGTAAGGTTTCCAACTCTGGGTCAGAAAATTCATGGAGATATGGGGGTGCCATCATGTAACTGCAATCAACAGCCATTGGGGCCGGTTCTTCCTCTCCCTCGAGCCCCCACTGCAGATGAATGGAGCCATCGCCGCCATGCCTGGCGGGCTGGATGAATGCCTTCAGGGGGCCACATTTGGCCCCCGGGCTGTAGTTTGGGGACCCCTGGTCTAGCCAGCCTGACACTGTCTTGTCTGAAGGTCTTGCCAGCAGATTCGGCTGTGCCCACCCGCGATCTTTTTACCTGGAGATGCCAAAGCTTGAAATTGGGAAGCGTCTCACGATCTCCCTCCCTCAACCCTCTGGGGGAAAAACTGTTCTCTAAAATGGTGTCTCTAAGGACTCATGCCACCAAAAGCAGGTTAGTCCTAAAAGTGCCACAGAACTTCCTTGCTCTTCAAAAACCTCTTGGTCCTCTTCATGATTGTAATAAATTATTTTGGACAGGCATTAAAAACAAGCATTGCCCTGGCCTTTTTAATAGCAAATGCAAAAATAAGAACATAAGAACAAGCCAGCTGGATCAGACCAGAGTCCATCTAGTCCAGCACTCTGCTACTCGCAGTGGCCCACCAGGTGCCTTTGGGAGCTCACGTGCAGGATGTGAAAGCAATGGCCTTCTGCGGCTGCTGCTCCCGAGCACCTGGACTGTTAAGGCATTTACAATCTCAGATCAAAGAGGATCAAGATTGGTAGCCAGAAATCGACTTCTCCTCCATAAATCTGTCCAAGCCCCTTTTAAAGCTATCCAGGTGAGTGGCCATCACCACCTCCTGTGGCAGCATATTCCAAACACCAATCACACGTTGTGTGAAGAAGTGTTTCCTTTTATTAGTCCTAATTCTTCCCCCCAGCATTTTCAATGGATGCCCCCTGGTTCTAGTATTGTGAGAAAGAGAGAAAAATTTCTCTCTGTCAACATTTTCTACCCATGCATAATTGTATAGACTTCAATCATATCCCCCCTCAGACGTCTCCTCTCCAAACTAAAGAGTCCCAAACGCTGCAGCCTCTCCTCATAGGGAAGGTGCTCCAGTCCCTCAATCATCCTTGTTGCCCTTCTCTGCACTTTTTCTATCTCCTCAATATCCTTTTTGAGATGCGGCGACCAGAACTGGACACAGTACTCCAAGTGCAGTCGCACCACTGCTTTATATAAGGGCATGACAATCTTTGCAGTTTTATTCTCAATTCCTTTCCTAATTATCCCCAGCATAGAGTTTGCCTTTTTCACAGCTGCCATACATTGAGTTGACATTCCCATGGAACTATCAACTAAGACCCCCAAATCCCTTTCCTGGTCTGTGACTGATAGCACTGACCCTTGTAGCGTGTATGTAAAGTTTGGATTTTTTGCCCCTATGTGCATCACTTTGCATTTTGCTACATTGAACTGCATTTGCCATTTCTTAGCCCGCTCACCCAATTTATCAAGGTCCGCTTGGAGCTCTTCGCAATCCTTTGTGGTTCTCACCACCCTACATAATTTGGTATCATCTGCAAACTTGGCCACCACGCTACCCACCCCTACTTCTAGGTCATTTATGAATAGGTTAAAGAGCACTGGTCCCAAAACGGATCCCTGGGGAACACCACTCCCGACATCTCTCCATTGTGAGAACTTCCCATTTACACCCACTCTTTGCTTCCTGTTTCTTAACCAGTTTTTAATCCATAGGAGGACTTCCCCTCTTATTCCTTGATTGCTGAGTTTTCTCAACAGTCTCTGGTGAGGAACTTTGTCAAAAGCCTTTTGGAAATCCAAGTAGACAATGTCCACTGGTTCCCCCTTATCCAAAAACAATAAGTTTTTGACTGGCCTAAATTCCTTCACCTTTCGTGAAAATTCCTTCACCAGAACTGGCGCTTGCCCAAAATATCTGTTGTTTCCTGACAAATGAACTTGGAAAGGCCTGCTGCTCAAAGTTACAGAATTAATCAGAGCTTACAAGCAAAACTCATTTCATGGATTCATTAATGTAGTCAAGATTGAAAATAACAAGTTGAATTCCTTAGGCTTAAATACATGCATTCCTTTTATCCACACTACATTGTTTCTGATAAGTCGAAGTATTATAGGTAACAGTAGGTTGGGATTTTGCAGCTGGCTAATAGAAAATAAAAGTTGGCTACCCTGCCTGGTTACAACTTGCAAACGCCTCTTGCAAACACTTCAAAATAAGCCCCAACAACTGTATTGTAAGGTAGGCCACTGCTATCACTACTGCAAGCTGTGGTGTGGACTTCGATGCTTAGACAGCAGGAGCTATTCAAAAGATACGCAGCCAGTGTGTGGGAAACGCAAGCCTTGACTTCCAGGCTCAAAGCCAATGTGATTCTGGGTTGCATCAATAGGAGTATAGTGTCTAGATAGAAGGATGTAATTGTACCTCTCTATTCTGCATTGGTTAGACCTCACCTGGAAAATTGTGTACAGTTCTGGGCACCGCAATTCAAGAAGGATATTGACAAGCTGGAACGGGTTCAGAGGACGGCAACCAAAATGGTAAAAGGTCTGGAGTCCATGCCCTATGAGGAGAGACTTATGGAGCAGGGTATGTTTAGTTTGGTGAAAAGAAGGTTAAGAGGTGACATGATAGCCATGTTCAGATATTTGAAGGGATGTCATGTTAGTGAGGGAGCAAGCTTGTTTTCTGTGGCTCCAGAGACTAGGACCAGGAGTAATGGAAAGGAAGGAAAAGATATTCCACCTAAACATCAGAAAAAACTTCCTGACAGTCAGGGCTGTTCGACAGCAGAATGCACTTCCTCAGAGTGTGGTGGAGTCTCCTTCTTTGGAGATTTTTAAAGAGAGACTGGATGGCCATCCGTCAGCAATGCTTTGATTGTGTGTTCCTGCATGGCAGGAGGTTGGACTTGAAGGCCCTTGGAGTCTCTTCCAACTCTAGGATTCTATGAGTTAATTCTTAGCTCCACCACCAGTTTTCCATGAAACTGGCCATACCCTCTAGAAGGGAAACCCTATAGGGTCTCCCTGTTTCCACCTGCAGCTTGTGCCTGTCTCAGTGCAACAGAGATTCCTCTGTCCCATCAAAGGTACTCTGATGCAGTTCATATTTAACATGTAAAAATGTTTTCCCATTTTCAGATAAGATTTCTAAGCAGCCAGGTTTCTCTTTAATTTCCTGCCATCCAGGAAACACTTCAGTTAAGATTTCAGTATCTCTGGATTACCATGGTTTTTCCACTCAGACATTAAGTGTGAAAAGAAACACAGACAATTTTCTTTCTTTCTGCCCAAAAGCCACTGGAGCCGGTAATCTATTTACTGCCCACTATTTCTCTCCTACAGGAGAGAAAGGGGGGAGATAAATCCAAACTCTTCTTCTTCTTTTTATTTGCTGGTGGCCTACCTATGCCGCCAAGTCAATTTAAGCCTTCTGACTTAAAACCTGATTTAAAATCTGGTTTAAGGTCAAAGTTCAGTTAAACTATTTAAAGCAAAATCTCTTTTTAATCACTGGATTTCATCTCCTTTCAGATAGGCTGACAAGAGCAAAACCTCTTGGGATAAACAAGGTTGCACTTACCTGTCACTGGTGTTCATCCAGTGGTCTTCTGTGCAGGCACACATTGGGCTACTGCGCATTCACAGGCCTGCTGCGGAGAAGAGTGACAAACTTATCTCTGCCTCCCTGCATCTCCAGAGCTCTCCCTCCCCCTCAAGCCAAGGGTCACGAGGGCAGAGGGCGAGGGAGCGACCTTTTCCATTCTCCAACTGCCACCACGGACCAGCTCCTCAGAGAGGTAAGTGGACCCCTACAGGGGTGCCAGAGTGATGAAGGAATGTGTGCCTGCAAACCAAGACCACTCCATGAACAACAGTTACAGGTAAGCGCAACGTTGTTTTTCATCTTCATGGTCTTATCTGCAGTCCCACATGGGAGAGTAGCAAGCTAACCACTTTGGGGGGGGGGGGAGAAGGTGAGACTGTGAATGAAGCAGCTCTCGCTGAAAAAGAAACAGATAACGAAGAAGAAGAAGAAGAAGAAGAAGAAGAAGAAGAAGAGGAGGAGGAGGAGGAGGAGGAGTTGTTGTTTGGATTTATATCCCCCTTTCTCTCCTGCAGGAGACTCAAAGGGGCTTACAATCTCCTTGCCCTTTCCCCCCTCACAACAAACACCCTGTGAGGTGGGTGGGGCTGAGAGAGCTCTGAGAAGCTGTGACTAGCCCAAGGTCACCCAGCTGGCGTGTGTGGGAGTGTACAGGCTAATCTGAATTCCTCAGATAAGCATCCACAACTCAAGCGGCAGAGCTGGGAATCAAACCCGGTTCCTCCAGATCAGAGCGCACCTGCTCTTAGCCACTGCGCCACTGCTACACACACACATCTGGGTCTATCCTAAAGTCTCTTGTTCTTTCCAAATAGCATAACTGTGCTCCACACAGCAAAGTAAGGTTTTCTCCACGTCCGATGAGGAATGGGGAAAAAAATACAGGAGGAACTATGTCCTGACATCAATGAAATGCTGACACAACTTTGGGCAAACGCTCCATGCCGGGGCACAGCACGACCTTATCAGAGTGGAATTTAGTGAATGGTGGGTGACACACCAAAGCCCGTAAATCTCCAATCCTCCTTGCTGATGTGTTGGCGACTAAGAATGCCACTTTACAGGACAGGTCAGCCAAGTCACATGACATCACCAGTTCTGATGGTTTGCTGGCGAGGTAAGATTGGTGTCAGGGAAAGGCTCCATTGAGGGATCAGATGCATCAGATGGGGAATGGAGGTTAGCTGGGCCCTTAAGGAAACTCTTGCAAATAGGGGTTAGGAAAAAAAGAGAGGCAGGCTCAAAGCCTAAATGAAATGGCCACCGAGTGAACTTTAATGGATGCATTTGCTAGCCCCGATCCCTTTAATGTAATTAAGTAGTAAAAAATTGCCGTAATTTACACGACCAGGGGTCAACTCCCCTTTTAAAATCCCACAACAAGAATTGTTTCCATTTAGTCCCGTATGACTTTCTGGTTGAGGCCTTGCGGGAGTTTAGCCACCATTCACTGAGGCGCAAAAGACCATCAGGATGGCCATCGTCCTTGGCCATCTTCGTTCCACACTTCGGAGCATTTTTTAACAACGCCGACCCCTTCCTCTCCATCGAAGCCGAGCAAGATGGAATGGCCAGGCCAACAAAGGCAGGAACAAAAGAAAACATGTCCTCTCCACACGGAGAGGAAGTAGGGGATCACTCCCTCCCCCTCCACCCTCATGACCATTTAGGCAGGAAACTTTCCTGCCTTCGGCTCAAGAGGGAGGGAGGGGAGCACTCCGGAGATGCAGGAATGCCGAGGGAAACTCCTCACTCTTCTCCGTGTCAGGCCTGCGCATGTGCAGTCCCATGTGAGATTACACAAGACCACAAGGATGAAAAAGGATTCAAGTCCTCTTATTGGGAGTGGGGAGGTTGTCAACGTGCTGCCGCTGGGCCCCGTCTGCAAAATGCATGACCGAACCTCTAGCAGTCAAGAGTTGTCTTTAACTATTTGTCACTTGGATGGTCAAACGAAAAGGCTTGTTTGTTTACATTGGAAAGAAGCATCTCGGCATTAGAATGGATCCCCTGAAGACGCCGGCCACAGATGCAGGAGAAAACGCTTCTGGAACACGGCCACACAACCCGGAAAACCCACAACACAATAGCGATCCTAGCCATGAAAGCCTTTGACAATACATACAAAAAAATTGTAACAGCAGCCATGCAGCTGGCTAAAACGTTTGAAGCTGAACATGATGCAGCTGTGCGGAATCTCCCTTTGCCCACCTGGCATTCTTAAGGGTATACTTAGAAGTGTGGCTGGCCGGCCGGCTGCCTCCAACCAAGGAGTGACCTCGGGCAGCTAAAAAAAACAAGGCAACAGAAGCCACGTTTGAACACAAGAAGGATGACTTCCTACCTTTGTGTTTTTCTTCGGCCAGGATACCACAGGGACCCCAGAAATAGCAAGATTCGGATCGTCGTCCGCATGTTCTTTCAGGATGTTCTGTTTCAAAATGAAAACAAGCTGATCAGTTTGACTCCCTTCCCATTCCCAGGCGCACCCCAAGCTCCTAAATCAAACTGAAAGTGATGAAGGGCAACTGGTCACAATATTTCACCCAGTGCAATTTAACCGTTTAGGAGGGGGTGTGCTGAACACAGTATTATCCCATGAGAGGACTGTAATAGGCTCGTGGGGGTAACCGCTCATTGGACAGAGCCTTTTGGTTCCACACCCCCCCCCACCAGCCAGATCTTCCATGTACATTGAGCAGCTAATGACCCTCTTGCCCTGAATGCGTCAGACCACCGCAGGGTGTTTTGTGATCGGTGTTTCCTACCTTTGGTACCAGCACTGCAGCTGGCTAGTCAGCAAAACTGACTCCCTTCTCAAAGTTTGCACGCCCCAGATCAGCCAATCAAACTGCGCTAAGGATTATTTTCCCACAGTGCTTATGCATCCCGTATGCCGGGAGCATTTTACAAGGGGAAGCTTTAAAAGTAGTGACCCTTTCCCCCTCCTTGACAGGTAACATCTGGCCTCCCGTGGGTTCATAAAAAGGGAAATAGAAGAGCTGAAGCCATCTATAGTTTAGTATTTTATGTATTTTAGATAAATTATATATACGATGTTTTAAACTTTTATTCTTGATGGAAACCGCCCTGAGCCTTCGGGGAGGGCGGCATACAAATTTAATGAATGAATGAATGAATGAATGAATGAATGAATGAATGCAGGCAGGCAGGCAGGCAGGCAGGCATTCATACATACATACATACATACATACATTCATACATAATGCTCTGTAACGGAGCTGGCCAAAAGATAAATAACTCCACCAGTGTCCCAGAGGCCTGGAATATCTTCCATGAACACCCGACCACTCTCAAAACCCATCTGCTCACAGATGCGTCCCTTTATAAACGGTACCTGAGGCTTACTTGGACACCGTGCCCCTCCCAATCCAGCCCGAGGAGGAGGAGGAGAAGAAGAGTTGGATTTATATCCCCCCTTTCTCTCCTATAGGAGACTCAAAGGGGCTTACAATCTCTTTTCCCTTCCCCCCTCACAACAAACATCCTGTGAGGTAGGTGGGGGCTGGGAGAGCTCCATAGAGCTGTGACTAGCCCAAGGTCACCCAGCTGGCGTGTGTTGGAGTGCACAGGCTAATCTGAATTCCCCAGATAAGCCTCCAAAGCTCAGGCGGCAGAGCGGGGAATCAAACCCAGCTCCTTCAGATTAGAGCACACCTGCTCTTAACCACTATGCCATTGCCCCCAATTTCCACATGGAGATCAGAAGCCAGCTCACTCACTTGCCAGCCCTCCCATCTTCCCTCACTTCCACAAGGAATTGAAGAGTGGGGCCGGCCGGGTTGCCCCACCCTGATCGCCAAGTGGAGGTGGGGGGCTATTTCAGCCTGGCTCAGGCCACGCTCAGACTAAGCATGGCTCTAGATCAAGGATGTCCAACTCTGGCGCTTCAGGTGTTCATGGACTACAATTCCCATCAGCCCCTACTGGCATGACCAATTGGCTGATGGGAATTGTAGTTCATGAACACTTGAAGCGCCAGAGTTGGACACCCCTGATCTAGATGCTCCACTCCCAAGCTTCGCCTGAGTGGTCAGGCGGAGCTTGGGGGTGGAGCCAATAGCCTCCCTGTGCTCTGTCTGAACCTGGCCTCAGCCAAGCTTGGATCAAGCTCTTACCTGCAGACTGGAAGTCTGCAGCTTAAAGTTCGACCCACATCTGGCCTCATTCAGGCTCAAACAGCCCCTAAATGACAGCCATGAGCAGAAATTTGGGCTCCTCTTAAGAACATAAGAACAAGCCAGCTGGATCAGACCAGAGTCCATCTAGTCCAGCTCTCTGCTACTCGCAGTGGCCCACCAGGTGCCTTTGGGAGCTCACTTGCAGGAGGTGAAAGCAATGGCCTTCTGCGGCTGTTGCTCCCGAGCACCTGGTCTGTTAAGGTATTTGCAATCTCAGATCAAAGAGGATCAAGATTGGTAGCCATAAATCGTCTTCTCCTCCATAAATCTGTCCAAGCCTCTTTTAAAGCTATCCAGGTTAGTGGCCATCACCACCTCCTGTGGCAGCATATTCCAAACACCAATCACACGTTGCGTGAAGAAGTGTTTCCTTTTATTAGTCCTAATTCTTCCCCCCAGCATTTTCAACGAATGCCCCCTGGTTCTAGTATTGTGAGAAAGAGAGAAAAATTTCTCTCTGTCAACATTTTCTACCCCGTGCATAATTTTATAGACTTCAATCATATCCCCCCTCAGTCGTCTCCTCTCCAAACTAAAGAGTCCCAAACGCTGCAGCCTTTCCTCATAGGGAAGGTGCTCCAGTCCCTCAATCATCCTTGTTGCCCTTCTCTGCACTTTTTCTATCTCCTCAATATCCTTTTTGAGATGCGGCGACCAGAACTGGACACAGTACTCCAAGTGCGGTCGCACCACTGCTTTATATAAGGGCATGACAATCTTTGCAGTTTTATTCTCAATTCCTTTCCTAATTATCCCCAGCCTAGAGTTTGCCTTTTTCACAGCTGCCATGCATTGAGTTGACATTCCCATGGAACTATCAACTGTGACGCCCAAATCCCTTTCCTGGTCTGTGACTGATAGCACTTAGCAGAAGAAGAGGAGGAGGAGGAGTTTGGATTTATATCCCCCCTTTCTCTCCTATAGGAGACTCAAAGCTTACAATCTCCTTGCCCTTGCTCCCTCACAACAAACACCCTGTGAGGTAGGTGGGGCTGAGAGAGCTCCGAGAAGCTGTGACTAGCCCAAGGTCACCCAGCCGGCATGTGTGGGAGTGCACAGGCTAATCTGAATTCCCCAGATAAGCCTCCACAGCTCAGGCGGCAGAGCTGGGAATCAAACCCGGTTCCTCCAGATTAGATACACGAGCTCTTAACCTCTTACGCCACTGAGTGAACCATCCACACACCTTCATATCCTCTAGCAAAGCCTGAGGATCTTCTATGCCTTCCGGGATGCATTTCTTATTCTCTGGGAGGGATTCAAGTTTTTCAACAAGGGCTTTCAAGCCTTTCAGTTCAAACTCTGTCAGGTGAGTCCATTTGGCTGAGACTTCTGTGGCTGGCGACCCCGTGGGCGTTTTGGGATACTCTGCCGGAGTCGACTTTACGCTTTCGTCCGACTCATTGGACAAAGTTCTTTTGAGGTACCGGGTGGCAGCGGACTTCTGCTTCTTCCCCAAAATCTCCTTCCCTTCCGAATGTGTGCTGTTGGGAGAGGAGGAACCATCAGCTGAGGGCTTAGGGGTTTTATCCAAATTTTCGTCCTTCTCCTCCTGAGCGCGAACATCACACGGTTCTTCATCCATGTCTACCCAAGAATCCGACGAGAAGCTATCTAAGCTGCGTTTCCTTGTTGCATCTAGAAGACACAAGAAAAGCCTGGATTAAAACCTTTCCCGAAGTCGGAACTCAGTCACGCCTGCAATAAACAGCCCAAATGCAAGACCAGAGGGAAGTCCTTGGATATGAAAAGTTATCCACTGACCTCTTCATTTTCATTTTCTCATGTGCAGTGAATTCTTTTGCACTGGAGAACACTCATAACAGCCAGTTCTCTTGGTAGTACCTGCAGGTTGTCTGAATGTTTTTTTTAGCAAGCCTTTATTGGCATAGACAACAGTACAACAATAATAAAAACGGATTTAAAAGCATATACAATACAGGAAATAAATGTTAAGTGGAAGGAAAACTACTGGCGTTTAGTAATTTCCAGGAGAAAGTCTGCCACTATCATACAGAGAGAAGGATCAGGGTTGTCCAACAAGTAGTGTAATCTAATTAAATCGGGGAGATGGGGTAAATGTAAAGGAGTGAGATTCACATACTTGGATCTGATTTCCTTGAATCTGAGACAGTGTAGTAATTGGTGGGCCAGAGATTCAACTGAGCCATCATTACATTGTCTGAATGTGCAAGGTTTATCATTTCCAAGAGGTATACGTTGGAGATGGTTGGAGCTGGCCAAGGCTGCACCAGGCTGGGGGGGGGGGGGTGTGTGTCAGTGTGTGCTTAATGTCTGGAGCCTCTTTGGGTTTCTTCCTTCATTCCTTCTTACTCCCTCTGCTGCAACAGTAGATAACAGAGGCATCTCTGGTCTTCTCTGCAGAGGGAGGGGTAACCAGATGGCTCCCTATCTTTCCCTAGCCCTTGGGAAAGGACTTTCGTTTTCTCCTCACTTTTCCCGCTTTTACTGTACGTAGTTGGCAGGGGAGGGAGTGGACAGCGGAGGTCCGCCCTTTTCGTTTCTCAATTTGACAACCCAGGTCACAGAGGTGGGATCCAGCAGGTTCTCGCAGGTTCCCGAGAGTAGGTTACTAATTATTTGTGTGTGCCGAGAGGGGGTTACTAATTGGCGATTTTGCCACGTGATTTTTGCCTTAGTTACACCTTTCCTCTCAGCAGTAGCGCGCAGAACTCGAAGCAGTCTAGTAGGAGGTAAACCCGCGTGCGTGGCAGCCTGCGCCTGCGTGCATTCGTTTCCCGCCCAAGGACCGGCACAGCGGCTGCGTCCTTGCCACAGCCCTGCCCAGGAATGCCCCGCCCCCGGAATGCCCGGCCACGCCCCCGTTGTACCCCGCCCCGCCCCATTGGCGCTACGCCACAGTTTGAATCCCACCACCATGGGAACCAGTTACTAAAATGTTTGGATCCCACCAATGCCAGGTCCCCATAAATCAGCTGTGACTTTACAGCATCTCCTCGCGGGAGATATCTTTTGCATTTGTGTTCTGTTTACCGCAGAAAACCTTGAGGAATATAATGCCCCAAGATGCCCAGTGTTTAAATTAACCTGCCTGAGATTCTGCCAGACACCTGCTTCTCCAGCAAATGATGAAAATCGTTCATTATTGCCTTTTGGGGTCCCCCCCCATCTTGAAAAAGCGACACCTGTTTTTGCAGGAGTGAGAAAGCATGGGTGCCCTTCCCATTCCGCGCCCCCCCTTTGAACACACAGTGCAATAGAAACCCTACTCACCAATTAACATCGATTCTCTCAGGAACTCTTTGCTGAGGTAGGAGCGCTGGGTCACGCAAAACACGTATCTCTCCAGAACATACCAGCACATCTCATAGTAGAAAGGGTAGCGGAACTTGGCCTGCACCTGGAAGAGGGGGGGGGGGGGTGGAAAGGCATCAGTTCAGCTGGTAGATAGAAAACTCTGGATCTGCTTGAGCTGGTTATCATGATCTTATTGAGAGTATGAGCAGATTTTTGCTGGAGCCGGAAGAGGGGAAGGGAGGGCAGGAGCTGAGGGAGGCAGATGCCTTCCGCATGCAAATTAAGCAGCTCCACCTGCCCTCCACCAGAGAGCATCCTTCACGGCTCACTAATTTTGCACCCTCTTGAGGCGGTAAAAGGAGCAGATGAAAGTGAAGGATGGAATTCTTGGAATGGGTTCTGCAACCGTCCCGGCCATCTGGTGTAAAAATAAGGGTGGCTACATCTCTCGCTGTCCAGGGAATCTACCTTGAATAGGAAGCGTTAAGCGTGAGTTTTATTTGCGGTTTATGCAACTTATGCATTCGTGGTGTTGTTCGCGATGTTTACTTATGTACGTGAAACACGAGTCCGCTGCTGAAAATGGGAGCTGGAGTGCCCAGTCTCTAGAATGCATATTTCAACTTACTAAATGTCACAACATCGTTTTGCTGAGCCCTCCCCCAGCAGAACACAAATCACATGGAATGGAGGGTGAGGAACAGCAGAACATTATGATGGTGGGCAGTGGCGTATCTGCCTAGGGCGCCACTCTTCTGGTCACGTGGGGGGCGCAAAAATCGGCCTGCCACGTGACCAGGAAGTCCTGCTGTCTCGTCGTTTTCGCGTGCCTCGACCCCGTCCGAGGCACGCAAAAAACGACAAGGCAGCGGGATTTCCTGCTGCCTCCAAGTGCCCTCAACCCCACCCTGGACTCCCCCATCCCTTCCTTCCCCCCCCAGCTGGCAACCTGCAGTCTCTTCTGACCTCCCCTCCAGGCAGGCTAGAAGAGACTTCAGTCCCGGCCTTGGAGACTTTCTTTTATAAGCACTGAGGCCAGGGGTGGGGCTTGGGGAGCAGGAAGTCCTGCCCGGAGGGGAGGTCAAAAGAGACTGCAGGATGCCGGCTGGGAGCCCTGCCGGCAGGGGGAGTCTGGGGGGCAGGAGGTGGGCACCCTAGACCCTGCCCATGTCCATGGTGACATGGGCGGGGTCGAGGGCAGTGGGGGTGGAGCCTGGAGGTATCAGGGGGTGGAGCTGGGGGGGGCAGAGCCTGGGGGCTGTCCTGGAGACAATTTGTCTCTGGGTGCCATTTACCCCTGGTACACTTCTGATGGTCGGACTTGGCCTATGCCTGTGGTGGCAAATCTTTGGCACTCCAGATGTTATGGACTACAATTCCCATCAGCCCCTGCCAGCATGGGTACATGCGACAAAAGTGGAGGGAGATAAATTGGTGCAGGGCTGTAATTTTCAGCAGCAACCCTGAGTTTCTCAGTCTGCATAGTTGTGCTTTGAGTTTGTGTCATTCGGCTATGAGGAGAAAAACACGGATCCCTGGCCTCTGAAAGTTGACGAGTCCACTAAAGAGGAGAAATTTTCCCTTCGGTAGGTGCTTTTGAGAGCCTTTTCTCAGTAGAAAATAAGCCAGCCTTAGAGGGAGGAGCATTAAAAATGTGTTTTAAGGAGGAAGCCATGCTTCTACCTCTTCCTCACTTTAGCTTCATGTCTACGGAGGCCAAAACAGGGATCTGGTGCGTTTCACGTGTTTCTTCAACAAAAGAAGCCATCAGTGGGAGCTCACATCTGAGTCCCACTCGTGGGAAAGTGACACCTCTCTGCCTTCATTTCCAGTCTGTTAAGGAATAATTACAATCACTTTCATGGGTGTTTAGAGGAAAAACAAGGTTGCAAAGCGGTATACATGTGGCAAATTCAATATTCAGTATAAGAAACACTTCCAAGAGAGTGTATCAAGAACAGGATGCTTGCCCCGTGAGAATCAAACTGATGGCATTGTCGATTATACTAAGCATTTTAAAAGCCAGTTTTGTTTTGCACCTGGGCTCGCCCACCTTCCCTGTGGACTCTCTGCACGGTCTCAAATGGATCAGTCTCTCAGCCTCAATTCCCAGTCCGTAATCTGGGAAACACTGCATACCGGTGTAGTTTCTTTACAATAGTTCAATCCCTCCTTTCCCCAGCGCTGGTCTCTAGGCAGCTTATGACTGTCATTAAAAAAAAAACCCTCACAAACATAAAACCACAGTATCTCAACAGATGACCCTGATCCTAACTCAAATCCCATTAAATTCCCCCCGCAAAAAATCACAGCATCTCTTCCTGAATGCTAGCAAAGAGGAAGCCCATGAGGCAAGGCAGATGTGATAGCAGAAAGTAGAAGAAGAAGAAGAAGAAGAAGAAGAAGAAGAGGAGGAGGAGGAGGAGGAGGAGGAGGAGGAGGAGGAGGAGGAGGAGGAGGAGGAGTTTGGATTTATATCCCCCCTTTCTCTCCTGGAGGAGACTCAAAGGGGCTGACAATCTCCTTGCCCTTCCCCCCTCACAACAAACACCCTGTGAGGTAGGTGGGGCTGAGAGAGCTCCGAGAAGCTGTGACTAGCCCAAGGTCACCCAGCTGGCATGTGTGTACAGGCTAATCTGAATTCCCCAGATAAGCCTCCACAGCTCAGGCGGCAGAGCTGGGAATCAAACCCGGTTCCTCCAGATCAGAATGCACCTGCTCTTAGCCACTGCGCCACTGCTGCTCCCTATGATTGCTCTTCTTGAGTACTTGAAGGGCTGTCGCTTAGAAGAGGGCAGGGGACTGTCCCTTTTGGCAGCAGAGGATGAGACTCGCAAGAATGGGTTTAAATTACAAAGCAAAAGGTTCAACTGGATGTTAGGAAAACAGATCCACAGTAAGAGTTGTGCAACAGTGGAATCAGCTGCACAGGGAGGTTGTGGGCTCCCCCTCCCTCACTGGCAGTCTTTATGCAGCAGCTGGACAAACACTTGACCGGGATGCTCTTGACCCTCCCTCCTCTCCCTTGCATGCCACCCCTCCCTCCCCTCCCTATGCTAGGGTGGGTGGGCCATGTCCAGATGCCGGGCCCCCTTCCCTCCCCTCCCTTACATGTCAACCTTCACTACCTCCCTCCCCTCCCTCACTTCTCCTTCTCTTGCATGCCACCGCTCGCTCACTCCCCTCCCTTGCATGCCACCCCTCCCTCCCCTCCCCTCCCTCCGCTAGGGTGGGTGGGCCATGTCCAGATCAATGCATCAATGAAGGCTGGTCCTGCATTGAGCAGGGGGTTGGACTAGATGGGCTACCTGGCCCCTTCCAACTCTATGATTCAGTGATTCAGTGTCCACGACAATCCCTATTTTATGCTCTACCATGCAATTTCACCTGCTTCTGGTCCTTGCTAGGAACGCCGAGGGGCCTCTTGGAGTAAGGGAGGAGGCTCTACACCAGGGGTGGCCAGCCTATGGCGCTCCAGATGTTCATGGACTACAGTTCCCATCAGCCCCTGCCAGCATGGCCAGTTGGCCATGCTGGCAGGGGCTGATGGGAACTGTAGTCCATGAACATCTGGAGCGCCATAGGTTGGCCACCCCTGCTCTACATGAATGCTATAATGATAACAAAGCACAAATGCCAGGAAAGCAGCAAGTAACAGTCATAACAGCAGTAGGAATTAATAAGCAGACAGTTCAAACATTCCGGCCTTTATCTCTCTCTCTCTCTCTCTCTCTCTCCCTCCCTCCCTCCCTCTCTCTCTCTCTCTCTCCCGCTCTCTCCCCCCCTGTCTCTCTGTGCTATGCTCAAGCAGCCCATCTGCCAGGATAGGAGCCTTTGACCCTAAGTACCAGTTGCCAGTGGAAAGAGGGAATCGCTGCCTTCCTGCCTACAAGGGGTGCAAACCATTCTGAGCTGCAGCTGCTTCTCCCCTTTAGGAGAAGCAGCTGACGCTCCTTCTTCCTCATTCCCTGAGCACCTTTAAAAACAGCATGGTAAGACACATATTCACAGTTTATCACCCAGTGCTGGGAGGCAAAGGTGACAAGGTGAAATGGAAGCGGCGGGGGGGGGGGGAGCGTGAGACAGTGGAAGCACAGGCTCCTGGCCTCCCACATTCACCAACGGGAGCCACTGGCTTCATCTTGCCTTGTTGCTTGTGAGTTTCTGGTTGGCTACCGTGGAACAGAGGAAGCTGGACTGGACAGGCCTCATTAAGCTATTTCTTTCAGTCTCTGGTGGGTCCATTAATTTCAAGTGAGGGGCCACTAAAAAAAAATGAAACACAGCTAACAGTTTGGTTTGTTAAAAAATGGAGACCCGGTTATGTGGGTCTCAAAGAGTGTTTTGAAAAGGCAAAGGGCCACTTGGCAAACTACCGCTTGAGGGGGACCCTTCAGGGATATATGAAAAGCTTACAAGAATGGTTAAAAAACAGTTCCAGTTATGTGTATGTTTATGTTACCCTTATAACTAGCGTTCTAAATCAGGGGGTTTAACCTGTCAGAGAATCACTGGGTTTCGGTTACGTGCCAAATTGGCTCCTGGTCAGACACAAGGGAAATCTGCCTTGCTGGAGTAAATATATTAATAATATATAAATAATATAAACCAAATTTATGCCTAATAAAGGTTTACTGTACTGTACTGTAATATAAACCAATATAAATAATAAAAACCAAGTGGAGACTCTTGCTCACATTATTCTTGACTGTCCGAGATATGTGGGCATTAGAGATTTCTCTCCCAGGCTGGCCCTAGACAAATCTGAAAGAGACTCCGACAGTTCTGATGTGGAGCTCCTGTTAAACAATACAGATGTCATGCTCTTGGAAAAAGTAGCAAAATTTCTTTTGCAAGTGACAGAACTTTCTAAGTAATGTATACTGCTATATACAGTCTTTCCGTCTGCGTTTTGAATGTACTGATTGGTACTTCATAAATGTCTGGTAACGCTCTAGACGCAGCGATGGCGAACCTTTTGAGACCGAGAGCCCAAATTGCAGCCCCAAACCCACTTATTTATCACAAAGTGCCAACATGGCAATTTAACCTGAATATTGAGGAGTAAGCTTGGTGGTAGTCAATGGCTTTGCTTTGAAGGAACCGTGCAACTCTTCCAACGGGTGAATCACAACCCTAGGAGGGTTTACTCAGAAGCAAGCCCCATTGCCAGCAATCGAGCTTACTCCCAGGTAAAGGATTGTGCTTTAGTTTAACAGCGCTTAACAGAGTTACCTACACTACTTCCCCAAAACTAGGTCTTAGGTTTAATGCTAATAATCGAACTCAGCCTAGATGTGTGGAGCGGGCACTCTGTTTGCGTGTGCCCACAGAGAGGGCTCTGAGTGCCACCTCTGGCACCCATGCCATAGGTTCGCCATCACTGCTCTAGAGCCGATTTTAAATGCCTAATAAAGGTGGTGGTTGTTGTTATTAATAAGAGGAACTCAAATTATTTTCAACGTTTTTTAAAATTCTTTTTTTTTTTTTGGTCCCCAAGAGAGCACTGCCAGAAACAAAATTTGCAAAGAATTTGACTTACAAACAGGAAGCCGCCTTCCACCCCTCGGCCTTCAAAAGGTTTTCAGCCACATGCCTGGGGAATATTAAACACATTGTTTGCTCAACATTTTGCTGACAGGTTCTGAGCGTCACCAAATTTAGCCGTTTAAAACCAATGTTAAAAAAAGATTCAAATGAGGACAAACAAGGCAACAAATGCATGCAGTGCTCCCGGTTCCACAGACCAAATCGTGAATCGGGCAATTTGAGTTCCTAAAGGGCCTGGCTGCCAAGGGTCCGGCCCCACAGCAAACCCTCCATAACTCTGCTTCGGACTGGGAGGCGCTCTGGGTCTTTGAATGTGAGAGATGAACAGTGGTGGGATCCAAAAATTTTAGTAACACTAAAAATCCCTTGGTGGTGGGATTCAAACAGTGGCGTAGCTCCAATGGGGCTGGGCGGGGCACGACGGGGGCGTGGCCGGGCATTCCGGGGGCGGGGCATTAATAATTTCTCTGTTACTGTAAAAAACTCTTACTGTAAAAAAAAAGTTCCTAATTTACAGCTGGTATCTTTCTGTCCATAATTTAAACTCTTTATAGCAAGTCCTATCGTCTACTGCCAACAGAAACAACTACTTCTCCTCTAATTGACTGCCTGTCAAATACTTAATACATTCAAATACTTAATTTTGTTTCTAGAAATCAAAAGAAGGAGACTTTCCTTAAACAAGGAACTTTACCATATTACTAAAACATGTTTTTAAAACAGCCCAACAGGGAGAATTATCCCGTTTTCTACCTTCGCTAACCAGCCACATAGGAAACAACAGGACTTTATGATTTTTGGACCTAATGGAATTTCTAACGGAAAAGCAGACCCAATTAATAACCCGCTCTCGGCACACACAAATAATTAGTAACCCACTCTCGGGAACTGATGAGAACCTGCTGGATCCCACCTCTGGAGATGAACCTAACTTGTGATGTAAATCAAAGGCGACAGGACCAGCGGGTCAAAACATCTGCGCAAGCCCCCACTGTATATTGAACTCGGAGGCACACAAAGATCTGTGCTCCTGTGCAAATCTCATTCGTTTCCAAGGGACTGGCCCAGGAGAAGTTTCCCAGTGGATTGGGTCCGCTGGGGAAAGGCCTGTAGAGAGACACCTTTATCTGTGATTAAGGGCAATGTAAAAGCTTTCAGAAGCATTATGCGCACAAGTGGGAGAGGCATGCTCAGAAATAAACATTTGCTTATGGCAGCTACAAATCAATACAGCAACAATAGTTCGTTAAGATTGGGTTTGCCACTTTTAAGCCACAAATAAGTATTATAGAGAAGGGTGGGCAGGTGGGTCAGGAAAAAAAATGGTTACCGGCCAGTTCCTCTTGAGGACTTATGGGCAATGGTTGTGTGTGGTTAGCTCACCTGCATGTCAAAGAGGGCAGAAGCAGTCAGCATGGGTGAGGAACCGTAACTTGCCAGCTTTCCTGTTTTCTATGGACATGCTGGGGTACTACTAGGGCCGTGATGGCGAACCTTTTTGAGACCGAGTGCCCAAATTGCAACCCAAACCCCACTTATTTATCGCAAAGTGCCAACTCGGCAATTTAACCTGAATGCTGAGGTTTTAGTTTAGAAAAAAACAGTTGGCTCCCTCTTCCTCCGCCCCATCCGCTCAAGCAGGGGCCAACCTGCTCTAGCCTCCAGCAAGTCCCATGCACACCGCTCTGTGCCTCTCTAGCATCTCTGCCTCCTCTGCGCCCCCCCCCCCCTCGGGCAGCAGCCACCCAGAGCATAGGCACCAGGCCCACCAGCTGAGTCCTCCCTGCTCACCGTGGTGCACGCACGTTGTGTTCAGTGGCCCAGGCCAGCCTAGATGTGTATGTGTGTGTGTGTGTGTGGGGGGGGTGATTTTCCACCCCCCACATGATGAACTCTGTGTGTGCGTGCCCACAGAGAGGGCTCCGAGTGCCACCTCTGGCACCCATGCCATAGGTTCGCCATCACTGTACTAGGGAAACCTAATTTTCTCATTTCCAATTTTCCATCTGTAAAAGGGAATTATGAATAACATGGATGGATGGATGGATGGATGGATGGGTGGGTGGGTGGGTGGGCTTTATTGAAAGCACCAGCGAACTAAATACTGGAGCTGTCAAAGGACAGGATATTTTTAGATGATTAATCATACTCCATATTACCAAACCTTCTCTATTCATACTTTTATGGCAGGAGGGTGAGATAAAACAACTTCTCTATCACTGTCCAGGAGTATTATTTCTCCTTTCATTCCTTTTACAACACATCAGGGATTCAAAATAAAAACTGCAAGCCAAAAACAAATAAATAAAAAGTAAGTCTTTAACTCACAGATGCAAACTTTGTGCTCAGTGATTAAAACCGGACACTAATCAATGACACCTTAATTGCTTTACCAATTGAAACAGTTCAAAGTTGCAGCCTCAATAAACACTAACGGAAAATTGCTACGGTCCTGTTTGTTTCAATGGTGCATCTTTTTAATGGGGCAGCACCCGTACAAAAGTCCTTTAAGCATTTATCAGTAGCAATGAACATTTGTTGCTGTCAGTCCGATTCTGACCCAATTAGTATCTAACTGGAGGGGTGGGAGGGGGTAAAACCACAAATACATATAGCAATCAAAATACTTAAAAATAGTTCAGATTTTCTAAGTTCGCTTTGCAATCCATATAAAAACTAAAACTATTTATACTGCAAACCCACCCACCCACCACCCCTGTTGGGCTGCCGGCTCTGAGTAGGAGATACCTGGAGATTTTGGTAATGGAGCTTGGAGAGAGCGGGGTTTGGTTTCAGCAGGGTATAATGCCACAGAGTCAGGGGTATACTGCCCAGGGGGGACATATGGGGTCAAATGCCCCTGGGCTGTGGCCATTTAGTCACGTGGGGGGCGGAAACCACACCCGTCCTCCTTCCTCCTGGGAGGCATGGGGTAGAAAATGTGGACAGAGAGAAATTTTTCTCTCTTCCCCACAATACTAGAACCAGGGGGCATCCATTGAAAATGCTGGGGGGAAGAATTAGAACTAATAAAAGGAAACACTTCTTCACACAACGTGTGATTGGTGTTTGGAATATGCTGCCACAGGAGGTGGTGATGGCCACTAACCTGGATAGCTTTAAAAGGGGCTTGGACAGATTTATGGAGGAGAAGTCGATCTGTGGCTACCAATCTTGATCCTCCTTGATCTGAGATTGCAAATGCCTGAGCAGACCAGGTGCTCGGGAGCAAAAGCCGCAGAAGGCCCTTGCTTTCACCTCCTGCATGTGAGCTCCCAAAGGCACCTGGTGGGCCACTGCGAGTAGCAGAGAGCTGGACTAGATGGACTCTGGTCTGATCCAGCAGGCTAGTTCTTATGTTCTTATGTCCATACACTGACTTCAAGACCTGGCGCAAAAAAACATGTTTGGTCGTGGTGGGGGAGGGCAGCTGCCTACACGGGGGGGCGGGGGGGCAGGGCGGAAAACTCAGATGCATTGGGCTACATTTTCCCTAGATGCGCCTCTGCATAGAGTCCAGTCTCCAAAGCAGGAATTTTCTCTGGAGGAATTGAACTTGAGAGCTTGGAGACCAACTATAATAGGGAAAGACCTCCAGGTACCACCTGGATCAATAAATACGGTAACAAATAATCCTTGTCAGGTGCCCCAGTGACTTCTGTGGATGAGAGCTGAGGAAAGAGTTGAGTGGACTGACCACATCCTCAGCAATATTGTGTCCAGTTCTTTGGCTGCGTCCACAGCCACAGTTAGCACGTCCACCGTTCTCGGTGTTTTAATATTCCCCACTTAAATGTAAACAGCGCGAGGCAAGTGGGTGCCATCTTGCCTTTACATTTTACAAGCATTATTCCAATGAAAATAATTTCCACGGAAAGCTTTGCATTTGTCTGAATGTAAACCACACAGCTTGGTTCTTTTCCTGAATCAAATGTTTCAGTTCAAGTATTTGTGGCTACTGGTATGTAATATGAAGTACTTTTCAAAATGTTTATTAAATCTAAGGTCAAAATAAACACATCTGAATCAGATCCCACCCTGTTGAAGGCATCAGATAATTTTCTGGAAAGGCCTGCAGTGGGAGCAGCAGTGGCGTAGGAGGTTAAGAGCTCGTGTATCTAATCCGGAGGAACCGGGTTTGATTCCCAGCTCTGCCGCCTGAGCTGTGGAGGCTTATCTGGGGAATTCAGATTAGCCTGTGCACTCCCACACATGCCAGCTGGGTGACCTTGGGCTAGTCACAGCTTCTCGGAGCTCTCCCAGCCCCACCCACCTCACAGGGTGTTTGTTGTGAGGGGGGAAGGGCAAGGAGATTGTCAGCCCCTTTGAGTCTCCTGCAGGAGAGAAAGGGGGGATATAAATCCAAACTCTTCTTCCTCTTCTTCTTCCCATCTCTTCTGGAAAATCCACATCACTGGTCCAATTCAATCTAACAAGCGCCACACATGTAAGAAGCAGGGTGGAGAACACAGAACCCCTTTGGGGTCTGGTCCATGCCAAGTGACAATCACTGATTTTGGGACAGTGAGGGCAGGTGACATCCAGAACCTTCAAAAAATGCCAGAGAAGGGTCAGTAGCAATGGGGCAAAGCATCTACTTCCACTCTCTTCAAAAGAAAACTAGCGTGGTCAAAGGTCACAGGATGGAAGAATCAGCACACAGTTAAAGACGAGAACTTTTTTCCTCCGCATCAGGATCTCCGGAAACCAAAATGGCCTTCCACTATTTAGGAAATGAAATAATCACAGAACCAAAATGTCTGGAATCGCACCACTTTAGTATTCCAATATATCCTCTGTCAAAGGAATAAAACTTCCCCCCCGAAGGGGCTTAGACAAGATGATTTAATAGATGCTGTAAGTTCTATGATCAATAATTTACACCCTGCAGAAGATTTTTCTAATTATTTCTCAACGGCAAGGGGGGGGGGAGGGGAATTCCTCACTACGGAAGGGCAGCTACCGTAGTTCAAAGAGAAATTCTTAAGATAGCAGAGGGACTCTTGCCAAAATAGTTAACGCTTTTTCAAAACCTCTGTTGCAGTTCTAAAGGAATGCACCCTTGTGGCTTTTTTGGTTGCCGCAGGCTTGCAAATAGCTACTTGGGTTGATTGCCTGGTACAATTTAAAATCACCTTCAGGGGAACAAGCAGGCAAGTTTTTATAAAATATGGCTCTCCCTCCCTCCCCACTGTTCAGCCAAAACTGACTGACATAATCCAACATAGAGAAGGAGACTAGTCAGATGTTTCGACTAGCAATTTCTGTGCATTTTTCATTATGAAGAGCTGAAAAATCTGCTTGCCAGTATATGGTCGGAGGCCGGAGGTTTTTTTTAGTAATGTCACTATAGGTTTTAGCAAGACTGCACAGGCACTTTACAAGTGTAGCTATATTAACTTTTTAATCTTTTGTCATAATCAAATGTATTTTACCTACTACTTGCTTTTTCGTGAGTTGACCGACTGTATATAAGTACAATAATAATTATATTAGTGTCGCAAATATTCCTCCTTGCAAATACCATAGACTATATAATATTTCGTATAGTGCTTCTAGTACTCTTATTATAGATTATAGATTATGTAACATTTTGAATAGTGCTTCTAGTACTCTTTTGTCTCTCTCTCTATATATATACTATGGTAACGGTACCTTGAAACTGATGTACCCTGATCTTGTACTACTGGTTGCTGACTGTAAATAAAATGACTTGGCTTGCCAGTATGAAGAAGAAAAGTTTGGATTTATAACCCTGCCTTTCTCTCCTGTAAGGAATCTCAAAGCAGCTTACAAGCTCCTTCCCTTCCTCTCCCCACAACAGGTACCTTGTGAGGTCAGTGGGGCTGAGAGAGTTCTGTGACAACTAGCCCAAGGTCACCCAGAGGGCTACATGTGGAGGAACATCGTGTGTGTGGGTATCCTTGTAAGTGGTAATGGTCTTATATCAGTTTAATTGTCATGGAATCCCCAAGGGAGAATATCAGACTGTTGAAGCGGCTGAGCCCTGTCTCTCGAAGAAACCCCGGGGAAGGAGTAATAGTGGAATCAGTCTTACCCTGTTTCCCCAAATATAAGACATCCTCTGAAAATAAGACGTAGTAGAGGTTTTGCTGAAGTGCGAAATATAAGGCATCCCCCGAAAGTAAGGCGTAGCAAAGTTTTTGTTTGGAAGTATGCCCAATGAACAGAACACAGAAAAATAAGACATCCCCTGGAAATAAGACATAGCACATCTTTGGGAGCAAAAATTAACATAAGACACTGTCTTATTTTCGGGGAAACACTAGAATACCACACAGTGTATTTGGAGGCGCAAGAGAAACCAATATAAATACTTTGCTTATGCCAGGCTTGTATGTTTGGTCAACATCCTTTCACGCAACCAGTCAGGGAAAGTTTTTATTTGTTGATCTGATTTTGATGGTGATTGGTCAATTCACACATGCACCCAACTGTCTAAATGCTTTTTAATGTTTAATTATTGCTGATTTTTGTGTGATTGGTTTGTTAAGTGTTTTAATGCTGCTGCGCTGTTTAATTCTTATTTCACTGCAGGCCTACTGTTGTTACTGACTGTTTTTTATTGCTATGGTTGTTTTAATTAGAGAGGGGAAGCTACATGAGAGCATGGGGGAATCAATATTTGAAATTTTCATTCTAGCCCATGAGTAACGATATATGTAGTCAGTTGGGTTGGTAATAAACAAGGTGGATTAGTCACTGTGCCGCAAAGTTATTTTTTTCATGGCTTCAAACCAAGAAGTAATGATTATGTATCTGAAGCATTTAAAGAAATTATCCTGGGAACGAATCCTGTTGAGTGGTTATTAAAAAAATTGGGAATTCGCTTCAAGGGTGAAGCAACTAAGATTTAGAGATGGTGTTAATGTTGAGTTTCTCTGGGGGCAGACGGGGGAAGATTATGCTGTTGGTAACTCAAATTATATACGGAACCAGACGAGTCAACCTTACAAATGAGAACTCCCGTACCTTAAACTGAAAGGATAAATGTTGACTCCAACAACGCATCAAAAGCAACTTCCTACATGAATCAGAATTCTATGGGTCCTTTAAAACGGATTAAAGAAAGTACAGATTGCCTTACGGGAACAAAACTTTCTAGTCTGTTTCTACAGTGTCAGCCAGAGAGGTTCCTGTAAGCTCACAAGCAGGGCATGAAAGCAAAAGCTATCTCATGTCTGTCCTCCGCATTTCACAGATATACTGCCAGTGACTTTCAAGGCTCCATTTTGGTGTTATCTCTTGGAAGTGTGTGGATAGACTTCATCGTTCAGAAATTTCTAACAATACAAAATACTTAACATTTATACCACACTCAAGATCAGCAGTGGCGTAGGAGGTTAAGAGCTCATGTATCTAATCTGGAGGAACCGGGTTTGATTCCCAGCTCTGCCGCCTGAGCTGTGGAGGCTTATCTGGGGAATTCAGATTAGCCTGTACACTCCCACACACGCCAGCTGGGTGACCTTGGGCTAATCACAGCTTCATGGAGCTCTCTCAGCCCCACCTACCTCACAGGGTGTTTGTTGTGAGGGGGGAAGGGCAAGGAGATTGTAAGCCCCTTTGAGTCTCCTGCAGGAGAGAAAGAGGGGCTAAAAAAGCCAAAATCCAAAGAGTGTAGGTCACACGCACATGCTACAGTTGGTCACAGGCATTATCTGAGTAGGATCTAACAACCCTATAAGGTAGGATAGTAATACAACCTCAGATCACAGGTGGGAAACTGTGGTTGAGAGACTGGCTCATGTAAGGCCATTTAGTAAGATGGCAGAAAAAATGACTGCCTGAAAGATCACAACCACTGCCTGCTCTCTTGATTCTTCTCTAAAACCCCACTCTAGGGATACAAGAAATTAATCTAGATTTTAGATGCTAGAATAAGGCTGCTTGATCAGCCTGTAATTCAATAGGACTGTCTTGGCAACGTGTTAGCAAGGTCCTAAGCGCCGAGACAATACCAGAGACTGCTCCTAGCATTTAGGACAAAATAACTAAATGGCTCCCGACGACAGCTGATTAAGCTGTACAGAGCAGACTCAAGCCCCAAGACTCCTGTGAAAAGAGCTGCCGTTAGAAAGCCAGGGAGAGAAAAGGCGCCACCTCCGTTATGTTCTCTGTCTGAACCTGACAATAATTGCTTTGTGAGTCCCATCGTGACACTTCCTTCCGGCAGCCACACAATGGGAAGATCAATACACACGAGAAAGCCATCTACAATGTGTTACACTAAGTGGAGGGAAGTCTTTCAGGAGGCTCGGTTGCTCACTTACAACATTTTGAATGAAAAAATCGACAGGATGCGATCCATACAAGGGAAACGAACTGTCCTAGACATGTCCGACCTTCGCAACCCAGTTTCTGCATTAAGGCGTCACTGCACCAGATGGTTTTTTTTGGTTTGCTTGCGTGAGTTTCGATTTTTGATGCTGTTTGCATCCTACTGCACTGTTGTGGCCTGGTCAAATCGTTTTTTTTAAATCTGCAACTTGCCTGGAATTGTGAAAAATAAACTTAAAATAACATAACATTTACCAGCAAGGACCACTCATTGCAGCGAGCTCTGCTTCGAAGTTGTTGCTACTTGCAATCACCGCA
This sequence comes from Sphaerodactylus townsendi, assembly GCF_021028975.2. NCBI lineage: Eukaryota > Metazoa > Chordata > Lepidosauria > Squamata > Sphaerodactylidae > Sphaerodactylus > Sphaerodactylus townsendi. Next base: position 54,228,571 of record NC_059437.1, read on the forward strand.
GCGTGGCCGCTATGTGGGGGGGGGGGGGGGGGAACCTGGCAGGCAATTTCCATTCTATGAAGGAGGGAAAGAACCAGATTCTGCTGCATGCATGTAAATTGTGCAAAGTGAGTATATTTGCCTGGCCTCTCCACTTTTGCATAATTTATTCTGGGTTTGCAAATCTTGGTGGGGAAGGAACTACGTGGAGAGCGGAAAACGTGCCCCCCGCCACCGAAGACGTAATGTAACCATCCCCCACCTTCTGATATTTCACGGGGGAGGGGGGGGGCAATGCCACTAGCGCTTTCAAGTGCTTGCAATTATACGGGAAATATATATATATATTTTACAAAAAGTGGAACTCTTAATTCTCAAAAAGCTGCACTCTGCAGCGAAATCCACCTCCTGTGATAGGCAGACATGTTTTACTATCATCGCTGTTATTTAACTGGATTTGAACACAAGCAATCAGCGATACGGTGCCGTATATCAATTCCCTCCGACTGGAAAGGACCGTCAGAATTAGCCCAGGGGGACTATTAGGCTCACTCAGTATACAGCACTTTCTAATATTTCCGTCTGTCCACTCACATAAAGCCTGCAAAATCTTTTCAGTCTTCCCATCCTTGCCCCAACTTTTTAGAATAAAAACAAATTTCCACACGCAGGAGTGCTAGAAACAATTTTTTTTCTCGTAGTGGATGCTTTGATTCCCAGGGAGCCAAATTTCTCACCAGGTACTACAGACTCGTGGCACACACAGAGACCTGCTTGTAACTGCAGCTGCCTCAATAACTAGAATACCTTCTGTCAGACCGTAAGACACGCTGCTGTCAAAATTGTATTGGATAAGAAAAAAGATCTGACCAAGAAAAATGTAAACGGAGCATTTCCCTCTCCTTTTATCTGCTTGTAACTGGCTTTTCCCCCGACACACGAACACACACAACTGACTAGTCTTCAGCGCTGCCACTTTACAAACACTCCACCGATGTGTATATTTTTTAATGCGTAGCACACGAAAGCCGGTTGGTTCGCAGCCATGCCAAGCAGGGATCGGCCTGCTACTCTAAGGAGTTTTCAGGTTCCAGCAAGCGAGAATGGGAAGTATGGTCAGGGAGACTGCAGAGTACAAGGATGGAAGATGAAAAGTACAGCCACAAGAATACCACTGGGACATGGTATTCTTTAAGCCTCAACCACAGAACACACCTGATGGCTTTGATGGCACCAGAGCTCAAGGGGAGCAAATTATTGTTCAGTGGCCTCCTGAGAGGTCCCTACTGGCTACATCAGGCTATGGGCCAGACAGATCACCTGAAGTCTCCTCCTGGCTGCTGGGATTCTTGCCCAAAACGCTAAACGAAGCCCAGAAAAATCACTTCTGATGTTCAATGTATGGTCAAAGGCTTTCATGGCCGGAATCACTGGGGTGTTTTATGGCCGTGTTCTGATGTTCTTGGGCAGGAGTCTTCAAACTATGGCCCTCCAGATGTTCATGGACTACAATTCCCATCAACCCCTGCCAGCATGGCCAAGTGGTAGGGCTCATGGGAATTGTAGTCTATGAACATCTGGAGGGCCATAGTTTGAAGACCCCTGCTCTTGGGCAAGACTGAAGTCCCAGGACCGCTTAACATAGATTTGATGCACCTCCACTGGTCAGTAACCTTGAGAACGTGCCCTAACTTTATGAAGGCAAAAAAACAAGCAAACAAAAAAATAGGGATCTTAAGGACGGGAAAAGGACAGAGCAAATGAAGCTGAAGCCGGCCCACTTGACTTGGCTACAGCTATTGCGCCGTGTGACCCGGGCTCATCCCGCAAAGGGCCTGCGATGACACTGGGGCAATACCTAATACCTGTTTCGTGCTCATCCTCGCAACACCCCTGTTATGTAGGTCTCTGTTCTTCTAATTATTCAGACTGGGAATTGAAGCCAAGAGACAGGACACGGAGTGAGGCCACCCGCAAGGAGTCCACAGGGGAGGTAAGGCGTGCTTTCCCTTTTTCGGATTCACATCCCACGGCTCCGCACTGTTGCGTTGCAGGACTTTCCCGGCAATCATGAAGTCAACACACCTACCTTTTTTTGTCAGACAATGTGGCGTTCTCTGGGTGTTGCCGACCAGGTACGAGACACGCAAAATGGCTCAGAGAGCTGCAAGCAGCCCCCAAGTCAAACGACGCCCCCGTGGTGCAGCGCTAGTTCCAGGCAATCGCCCTGGCTCTCCTCAACAGCGCAACCTGCACCTCTGAATAGTATCTGTGTAAACTGTCAGCCAGATCCTATTTCATCCCTGGTGACGAGACCTAGTTCTGTAATCCAACTGGGAAACTCTCCACCTGTACACTGCAAGTAAAAGGTGGGGCAGGTAGTGCTGGAACACAGACTGCACTTGGCATTAGACCCTCGGGCACCACATCGGGGCACCCAATCCAGCAGCAACTGAGCCTTTTTCGCTGGCACTGTGGCATCAGCAACGCATGAGGGGAAAAATACACCCAGAGCTCCTGCTGAGGAACCAATTAGGAACACCGGCCACGGCCACTCAGTTCTTCCACGTTCCCAGGACTGATGAACTGATCAAAGCGAGGAGTGGGACGTGGAACTGCTTCAGACACCCCACCCCCCAAACACCAATCACCGAGCTTGTGAGATTCAAGATGGCACAATATGGCTGCTTCCAGCCAGGTCCTGTGAGTGAGAGTCAGGAAGTGGATTTGCAGGAACCAATCAGGTGGCAGGCAGTTCCTGGGACACCATTCCACCTGCAAATACTATGCCCTCTACTGTGCAAGGTGGGGCTTCAACCCAGCAGAAAGAGAAGTAACAGGACCTTAGTAGGCAGAGTTCTTTTCAAGGGGTGGCGGCGGTGGGTTTCTGTTTCCCAGATAACTAAAGAAGGGTTATATTACCCAAAGGCCACTAGGTGTCAGATACGTGACCCCAATCTGGGGGTTTATGAGTCCACCTTGAAGGAGGAAGGGTAGGCACTGGACTGGTAGCCCATCACCTGAGGTTTTGCAAAAATCGAGGTTTGGTACCAACCATCAGCAAGCAAAGCTGCAGAAGGGTGCTTGGTATGAGGGTGTCTAGGAAATCATGGGTATGAACCTAGTGCATTGCTGAATTCCGCATTTTCCCCCTCCCTGTATCTGCATAGAGCTGTGATGTCTTTAATCTACCTATCTGCTCCCGTTTGTTGTTACATCTGAATCCAGGTAGAGTAGCAATTTGACATGTGTTTCCTTCAGAGTAGCTGGGATTCTTAATCAGAAATTAAACTGTGGTTAAGCATCTCAGTTCCTAGGAAAGAAACAAACTTTCAGTTGTTGGGATGCCCACACACGGATACCAAAACAAACTGGAGGGACAGTGGAAGAGTTGAATGGCCAATCTTAGCTTGCCACACAAGGAGGGAGAAACCATGTGAGCCAGTTTTTGATATAAGTGGCCAGGTTTATAATATCTCAACAGTCACTGCTCCTGTGCCACCTGCCCAGTGTATTGAGGTTGCAATGCTAATCACAACAAGTTTGGGAGCCTTTTCCCCATCTACAGAACACAAAATTATGGGCTTATCCTTTTAGCCTCTTTCCAGGCACCCACGCAACTGCTGTTTGACATGTATTGTCGAAAGGCTTTCACGGCCAGAATCACAAGGGTGTTGTGGGTTTGCCGGGTTGTATGGCCGTGTTCCAGTAGCATACTCTCCTGACGTTTCGCTTCAGATGCCAGCCACAGATGCAGGCGAAACGTCAGGAGAGAATGCGACTGGAACACGGCCATGCAACCCGGAAAACCCACAACACCCTAGCTGTTTGAAATGTTACTTCATGTGAGAACAAAGCGATAATAAATTTGAGCATCCTTACCTTTGTTCTGTCCTCAATCTCATAGATGCGAAGCTGCATGGGAACGTTAAAGCTGTGCAGGATGTTTCCACCAAACACCAGGGAATCTACCGGAGTATAGACAGCATGGATCCACCCTAGAAGCATTTGGGTGGGTTGGGGAGAGGAGGGGAGAAAAGAGCACAGCTCGTGGGAAAACGGCTTCTGGTAAAAAAAGCAACCTCACTAACAAATTGGGTTGGTTGTTTTTTGGTGTACATAGTGAAAAGAAAAACCCGAGAGAAACTACGCTTCAAAGAAAGCAAAATCAGGGGCTCACCCAACAAACCAACCAGCACTTCAAACTGCGATACAAGTTCATGCCGTTACACACATGCATACAGCTGAACAATGGCTATTCCACATGGTCATCCACTGAATAGATGGCGGGATTGGTTCTTGTTTGGAAAGGGTCCCCCAGAAGTTGTTGTTGTTGTTATTTTGTTCAATCTCACCAGCTGCCAGATCTTTAGCTGGTTGTTGGCCTTTCATTACAATTCGAGCCTCACTCAGAGGCTCAGAGGTCTAGGACACAGGTGTCAAACTCGCGGCCCTCCAGATGTCATGGACTACAGTTCCCATCATCCCCTGCCAGCATCATGCTGAAATAGAATTTTGGAATCCTGGTTTGGTGGCCGGAGAACCACAGACTGCGTTCAGGCAAAACGACAAGCTATGCTTTACCAAGGTGTTTATGTTCCTAGATGCGTGGAAGGGGAAGACGGGTTATGTTACCTGAAGGAATGAAGAAAGTGTGCCCTTGTTTCAGTTCAATTCTTTGGCATCGCTCCACCCTGTCTCCTAGAAATACATCACTTTGCTTCCCCGAGAGGACCCATTCTTCATAGAGTTCTAGGTTCTGCGAAGTGGGAGGGATCAACCAGAAGATCTAGGAAGGAAAGACAGGGAAGAAAGAAAATCCCTTTGAATCAAAATAGCTTTAGGCCAATACCCCTACGGATGAATGAAGTGGCCTTATGCCAAATCAGACGGCAGTACATCAAAGTCAGTACTGTCTACTCAAACTGGCCACGGCTCTCCAGGGTCTCTGGTTCTGGTCTCTCACATCACCGACTGCCAGATGAATTTAGAAGAAGAAGAGTTTGGATTAATATCCGCCCTTTCTCTCCTGCAGGACTCAAAGGGGCTTACAATCTCCTTGCCCTTCCCCCTCACAACAAACACCCTGTGAGGTAGGTGGGGCTGAGAGAGCTCCGAGAAGCTGTGACTAGCCCAAGGTCACCCAGCTGGCGTGTGTGGGAGTGCACAGGCTAATCTGAATTCCCCAGATAAGCCTCCACAGCTCAAGCGGCAGAGCTGGGAATCAAATCCGGTTCCTCCAGATCAGAGTGCACCTGTTCTTAGCCACTATGCCACTGCTGCTGAATTTAAATAGAAATGCTGGGGATTGAACCTGGGACCTTCTGCATGCTATGCAGATGCCCGCATGGTGTAGTGGTTAAGAGCAGGTGGATTCTAATCTGGAGAACTGGGTTTGATTCCCCACTTCTCCACCTGAGTGGCAGAGGCTTGTCTTGTGAACCAGATGCGTTTCCACACTCCTACGTTCCTGCTGGGGTGACCTTGAGCTAGTCACAGTTCTTTCTGAACTATCTCACAAGGTGTCTGTTGTGGGGAGAGGAAGGGAAGGGAGCTTGTAAGCCACCTTGAATCTCCATACAGGAGAGAAAGGTGGGGTATAAATCCAAACTCGTCTCTTCTTCTTCTCTAGCACTGAGCCATTGTACCTCCTCATCCAGGGATCCCTGCCTGAATTTTTCCTAGAAGAAGAGTAGAAGAGTTTGGATTTATATCCCCCCTTTCTCTCCTGCAGGAGACTCAAAGGGGCTGACAATCTCCTTGCCCTTCCCCCCTCACAACAAACACCCTGTGAGGTAGGTGGGGCTGAGAGACCTCCGAGAAGCTGTGACTAGCCCAAGGTCACCCAGCTGGCGTGTGTGGGAGCATACAGGCTAATCTGAATTCCCCAGATAAGCCTCCACAGCTCAGGCGGCAGAGCTGGGAATCAAACCCGGTTCCTCCAGATTAGATACACGAGCTCTTAACCTCCTACGCCACTGCTGCCTACTAAAAAACTGCCTCTGCAGAGCCACCAAGCGGGACCCTCTCCACATGGCAGCACCTGTTTGTAAGAGGTGCCTGGAGACTGCTTGATTGGACAGGACAGCAGGGTTGTCAGGCAACGCTGGAACCCCCTTCCACAGTTCCGTGTGGCTTCGGATGGTGGGTGAGAAGCTGGCTGGGGGCTGATTCACAGAGCTCCAGTAAATGGCAGAAGACACCAAAACAAGCAAAAAAAAAGACTATTTCCATCGGTCCATAATTAGCATGGTGAAGTGAGATAAGAACTGCTTTGGAATTCTAATGAACGGCAGGGTAAAAATAATTTTAATACACAGATAAGTGAACTGATTACTTAAATTGATCTTGCCCTATGGCAACTATGATGCTTATAAAAATGATGTGAAGTCTGACATCACAAAAGCGAGGCGCAGGCATAGAAGCAGTGGTGGAATCCAAAAATTTTAGTAACAGGTTCCCATGGTGGTGGGATTCAAACTGTGACGTAGTGCCAATGGGGCTGGGCGGGGCATGACGGGGGCAGGGCATTCCTGGGCGGGGCTGTGGCAAGGACGCAGCCACTGCGCCGGTTCTTGGGCGGGAAATGAATGCACGCAGGCGCAGGTTGCCACGCACACCGGTGCACCTCCTGCTAGACTGCTTCGAGTTCTGCGCGCTACTGCTGAGAGGAGGGGCGTCACTAAGGCAAAAACCACGTGGCAAAATCACCAATTAGTAACCCCCTCTCGGCACACACAAATAATTAGTAACCTACTGTCGGGAACCTGTGAGAGCCTCCTGGATCCCACCTCTGCATAGAACCGATTGCACCCCGAGTCTATAGCAACAGCTCCCAACTTACCAGGGAACTACTTAGGACTAAAGCACCCCTACACGTGCCCCCTGGCCAAGCCAAGAAACCATCCTACGCCCAGAAGTGGACAGAACAGGATTCAGGATATAAAATGTAATACAACTTCCGGCACAAGACTCGAGAGAAAAAAAGGAGGGATCTTGTTTGAAAGAATCCAAAACACTCCGCGTTTGAGGCAAGGCAAGGTTGCTGGCTTCCCCCATGCCCTTGAGAGCGAGGAAACCAAACGCTGAGAGCCTGCCAGGAACAGCGGGGTGGTGATGGATGACTGCAAAATTTCACCACCGGCACCCCCTGCGCCAGATCTCCTCCGCCTGGCTTTTTTCACCTCCCCCCCCCCTCTATTTTCCATTCTCCCACTCCAAATGCTCTTTCCTCAACTGGCATTCCATTGCCCTTAGCCTTCCACATGTGCTAAACTGGTGGTCCTCAATACCTGTTTCTTAGGTAGGTCACACTGCCCTACCTGCTGGGGCACAGGTGTCAAACTCGCGGCCCTCCAGGTGTTATGGACTACAGTTCCCATCATCCCCTGCCAGCATGATGCTGGGGGGGGGGATGATACTGGGAACTATGATCCACTAACATCTGGAAGAGAAACTCTGTTTGACTACTGTGTGCTAAGGAATCATGAACCCTACAGAGCAAACTTATTTTTTGCTCCCTTTTGAAAGGCTTGTACACCTCTGTAGAGAACAAGGGCGTCCTGCCTCTCATTATTAGCATTATTAATGCTAATAATCGAGCCCAGAGGCCCAGACTAGGAGCATTCAGAGATTCCTTCCTTCCAGGGCTCTGGCTCTTGGTTTGCTCTTCACTCGAGACCCCTTCTGGGCCACAGCTTGTGAATCCTGTCCTGGCTCTCTTGCTCTGCTGCCCACAGACCTAGCTTAGGCACAGGGCAACACCATACACCCACCTCTGGCTTCTCCACTTCCTGGCACCTGAGCCTAATGTCAAATGACTTCCTGTCACTTTTCTGCAACTGAGGGAGTCCTGGGTCAGGAACGACCAATTTTCCAGAGCATGCTCAGTCCTCGCAAGGCCAGAGGGGTGTGTGTGTGTGTGTGGGGGGGGTGTTTGTGGGGGAAGGGGTTATCTTATTATATTCTGATTTAATTAAGGAATAAGAAAGAACATGCTCTCAAGTTACAACCGACTCATGGCGACCCTTCCACGGGGCATTCCAGGCATGTGATGAGTACAGGTGGTTTGCTGCAGCCTTTCTCCATGCGGCAGCCCCCGACTTCCCTAATAGTCTCCCATCCAAAGGCTGACTGTGGTCCACCCTGCCTAGTTTGCAAGTCCAGGTGAGTTCAGGTTAAGGTGGGCTAATCAGAGGGCTCTACATACCTGTCACACACACACACACACACACACACACGCATCCCAGGAATGGAAACACAACAATCTTCCCTGTGGATCGCTGTGGTTCACCGCCCTTCTGATAGGAAGTTGCCAACGTTGGTTATACAGGAAACAGGTTGGGACCTGGGACTACTGCACTGCTGGGGGGGGGGGGATTCCTCTATCCCAGTGGTGGCGAACCTTTTCGAGACCGAGTGCCCAAATTGCAACCCAAAACCCACTTATTTATCGCAAAGGGCCAGCACGGCAATTTCACCTGAATACTGAGTTGACTCTGAGGTGTGCGTTACTCGGGAGTAAGCTTGGTGGTAGTCGGGGCTTTGCTTTGAAGCAACCGTGCAACTCTTCCAACAAGTGAATCACAACCCTAGGAGGGTTTACTCAGAAGCAAGCCCCATTGCCAACAACCGAGTTTACTGCCAGGTAAACGATTGCGCTTTAGTTCTTTGCATGAAAATCAGTGGGGTTTAACAGCACTTAACAGCACTACACTGCCTCCCCAAAACTATGTCTTAGGTTTAATGCTAATAATCGAGCCCAGAGGCCCAGGCCAGCCTAGATATGTGGGGGGGGGGGCTCTGTGTGTGCCCACAGAGAGGGCTCTGAGTGCCACCTCTGGCACCCATGCCATAGGTTCGCCACCACTGCTCTATCCTAACCTTTCCTACTAGGGTTACCTCAGCTCCCACACCCTGAAGATGCCGGTTGCTCTGATTCCTCCTGTTTTTAACCTCCTTCAACTGACTTTGCTGCTCCCAACATTCCATGGGCCATGATCCTGCCCAGTCCTCAGCAGGCTGTTGCCTGTTTGCGTCTCTCCTTTAATTTACAAACTGGTCTTTCCCTGCATACCTGGAGACTCCCGTAAGCATTCAGGAACCCCACATCTATTTGCAGTCATTTTTGTTTTGACCGCTTTTTTTGAGCCACTGTAAAGAACATAAGAACACGCCAGCTGGATCAGACCAGAGTCCATCTAGTCCAGCATTCTGCTACTTGCAGTGGCCCACCAGGTGCCTTTGGGAACTCACGTGCAGGAGGTGAACGCAATGGCCTTCTGCTGCTGCTGCTCCTGAGCACCTGGTCTGCTAAGGCATTTGCAATCTCAGATCAAGGAGGATCAAGATTGGTAGCCAGAGATCGACTTCTCCTCCATAAATCTGTCCAAGCCCTTTTTAAAGCGATCCAGGTTAGTGGCCATCACCACCTCCTGTGGCAGCATATTCCAAACACCAATCACACGTTGCGTGAAGAAGTGTTTCCTTTTATTAGTTCTAATTCTTCCCCCCAGCATTTTCAATGAATGCCCCCTGGTTCTAGTATTGTGAGAAAGAGAGAAAAATTTCTCTCTGTCAACATATCTACAGAAAACAGTCTTTAATTATCAAACTGTTAATCTGCCTCAAATATGCTTGTTCGTGGGTTGTTGTTTAGTGGATCTGCAAAGCTAGCGTCCCCGGTTAGCACTCGGACGGGAGACCATCAAAGAAATCCACAGTTGCTATGCAGAAGCACGCAACGGCAAACCATCTCGGTTTGTTTGTTTCTTAAAAACCCTAGAGAGCCACCATAAATACGTTATGATTTGACAGCGCTTTCCACCAACAGTAGTATATTCCTATGACAGGGGTTTTAATGACATGAGTGGTTTTGAGGAAACCGAGGAGGCCAAAACATGGGGACTGTTTAAAAAGGGGTGGGAAGGAAATATGGAAACGTGCCTGCTTGACACGCAAGCAAAACATCCTTCCAGGTATGGTTTTTCCAAACCAAGCTGGTTGCTGAAGAATTCTGAGCACAAGCAATTACAAAGTTTGTTTTTTTTAGAAGGTGGATGAGAATGCAGAAACGGCCAGGCAGAAGGAACGCCTCTCTCCCTCCTCTCTCCTCCCCTCCCTCCAAAAGCGTCACGTCCACTCACCTTCCCTCCTCGAAAAACGTGATACCAAACAGAAGTGCCCCCGAAATCAATGTGAAAATCTGTGAAGCACCCTTTCACGCTCATCAGACAGTACCTGCAAAAAAGCACACCAATTATTTTTTTAAAATAGCCCCCAGAAATGCATGCGATTTCCCATACATCTGCCAAAATCACAGCTTATTTGCTCATCTTCATCTGCAACTCAATGTGCAAAAGACTCTCAGCAAGCGTCTTATTAATCCTCAGACTGGGCTCCAAGGAGAAACGATGCCAGATTTTCTGATGGGGGGAAATTAATTGTCGGGAGGGGAAATGCTGGAAGCATCAGGATAGAAATCACACCGACCCACAATCACAATTAAACCTGTTCTCTATATGCGCTCGGCGTTCCGAAGCACCTGGCAAAAGGCTCACGTTGGAGACCAGCAACTTCGCTCCAAGTTCGTTGCAAACGATGCCGAAGAACAAAGTTTCCAACAGTTCCATTTCAGACTAAACCCGCGCTAGATTCCCAGTCACTACAAGTGCCGCTGTGGCGAGGGACGGCAGAGAGAGAGAGAGAGAGAGCCTTGTTAGAGCGTTTCGCTGCACTCGGAGCTTCGTGATCTTTGCGCTTTTCTTTTTAAGCTCATGCGCTTCCTGAAACGATGGAAAGAATCCGTGGGTGGAATGGCGAAGTACCAAAGCCCGCTCTCCCGACGCGTTCTTTGCAAGAGTTTGAGAGCTGTCGCAGGGCACTCCATCCGCTCCAGCTCCGCACGATTCGTGATCCTCTCGACTCCCTCCGCACCTAATGGCTGAAACATCGACTCTTGCTCTCACGCTCACCACGGGCACCTTTGCAAACGAAGGGGATGCGTATCACTTAACCCACTAACCTCTTTCCCTTGTTCCGCTCGGCGGCTCGGGGTTTGGACGCATCGCTGTTTTCCGTGCTTCTCTCAGCCTTCCCTGCAGAGCTGAGCCCGACATACCAGGAGGAGGCGGCCCCTTCCCTCGCTTCCCAAAAGGGCTCCGAGGAACGATGCCTTTTCCCTTCATCACATTTCAGGTGCTGGGTCTCGGCAGTATGCAGACGGCATGCAAAAGTCCCTCGAGACGATAGGCTAGGACAGACCTTACCATGTGCCTCGGGAAGGCTAGCAAATCAGAAAGTCTTTGCCTATATAAGAGCCGGCTGCCTAGCAACCCCATCCAGGGCCGGGAGTTGACAGAGTGATACGCAATGCTGTCATGAAGACGGTAAATTTGCAGGCTTTGGGGAGGGGGAAACGGACCCACCCTCCCCGTGCCTCTGCTTTGCAAACGAAGAGCTTTCCCTCCGCAATTACCAGCCCTGCCTGCTTTCCTGCTCTAGAATTTCAGCGGCGCTTTGAAGACGGAGAGGAGATTTATTTTTCTCAACCCTAAGGGTATTTTAAATGCTTTTTAAAAAATTAAAGCTGACAAGGGAATCACAGACAGTCTAGGCCACAGTTGAGCAACAAATGGGGCATGTGGAAGCTCCTTCAAAAAACCAGGACTAACTCAGCCTTTGATTGTGACCTCTACATCCTGCTTTTCAAAATATGAGTCCTTTCACCCCTCCGCACTTTCTAAATCCTCTGTTCCTTTACCCATTATTATTACTGTAGCGTCCACATGAGACGGCACCACACCTTTTCCTGACGGCAGGAAACTAACTTTTAATCACAGGCTGCAAAGAAAGGCTCGATTCAAAACAAGCTATCAGCAAGTAATAAACTGTTTCCAAAGCTTCAAAAAGTTGTGTTGTTTTTTAAAATTCAGACACTTGCGGTAATTATTCTTTTCAGGTAGCGCCAAGACAACATGGAAAGAAAATCCAGAAAGAAGTCCACTTCAGAATTCTAGACTCTCACTCAAATGCTAAAAATGATCACTTAAATCTCCTAAAGTCTGTTCATCTATTGCAGTCAGCGATCATCATATGTTGTCTTATCCTGGACCAAGCGCCACCGTTCCTCTTAGCCCAGAGATGTCAGCCTTGATTGACACCCAAGGTCATCTTTGCCAAGTCCTCTAACTGAAGATGCCAGCCTTTACGCACGGCAGTTATATATCTCACAGCTGCGCCGCTGGCTCTCCAGTTCAGTTTGCAGGGACCGCGACGCAACAACCTCCTTCTAAGCTCCACCGCATTTGAAACCGAGGAAAAAGAGATCAACCGAGACCCACAAACGTTCCGATTTTAACAAGGCGGTTTCAAGAAACCCCCACAGAAACCAAACATCCCCTCCTAGGAACAGTTGATGGTTTTTTTTTCTGCCCACACAGAAGGGCTAGTTCAAGCTCTTTAGAACCCTCCTGTTGTACCCTTTTTCTCTCAGCCAACTCTAACCAAGTGCGAAAAAGACCAAGCTGGCCGACCCGTTCCCCTGTGAACGTAACAGAGAACGCTTCTCCGCTCGACACCAGCAGCGGATGAAAAGGGCCAGGGATCAGAAAAGCTTTCATCCGCCATGCAGTCTCTGGCGAAATGCCTTTGCGTTGACCTCTACAGCTTCCTCTCCAACATAACGCTGCAGTCACATGGCAGCTCAGCGCGCTGCTTCCATGCCGCGGCTAATCTTACATCCCAGTTCCAAGCTCAGCAAGCCGTTCCTCGCCGCCAAGCCGACACTTCTTTGCCAAGGAGGGGAAAGGTCCAACTTTTCAAAAGGGCTGTTTTGCACCCAGAACTGTTGTGGTGTCCATCTTGGGGGAAAAAAATAATGTTCACATCTGTTTCCACTCGCAGTGGCATTCTCTTTGCTCGGGGAGAAAAAAAACCCCTAAATAGGAAGACGTTAAAAGAATGTACAGTTCTATGCGCCTGAGACGGTTGAAGGGGGATGCGGGACAAAAAAGGGAACTTTGCACTCTCTGAACTCCCGATGCTTACAAAAATATCCTTTGCTTCCACGAGCCACAGACACTGCGCAGCTCTTGAAAACACAGGTTTCCCAGTTCAACACACATCCTTTGCTCAGATTCTCAGTGGACATTTAACAATACACTTTCTGCCTTTCCCTCCTTTTATTGTATCTGTTTGTTTATTTTATTTATTTATTTATTTATTTATTAGATTTTTATACCGCCCTATCCCCGAGGGGCTCCGGGTGGTGTACAACAATAAACATAATAAAATGGTTAAATCTTTAAAAGTGGCGATAAAACAGTAAAAGCTAAATCTTATAAATACAATACAATAAAATACAATAAAAATACAATAATGAATATAAATGGCGTCCAGCAGCTCCGTATTCGAAATCCTCTCCCCAAGAGGGAGGAATGGCAGGTCCCAGATGTAGAGGGCCATGAGGCAGAGTGCCATGAAAGGGGGAGGCACCATCAGTGGCCGGTTCCTCCAAAGGCCCGGCGGAACAGTTTAGAGCCCTTATTGGCCACCTTTCGTCTTACGGCGCTCAAGGCAACTTACAATACAAATACAAATACACCCAAAACAATATAAATACAAGAACCATTTTGAAAACACATAAAAGGTTCACCATCTAGATTTAGGAACTCCAATTAGTACGATGTCAATAGATTAAAAACTAAATCAATCAAGGACATTCCTAAATAGATCCGTCCTAAATAAAAACCCTAGAAAGTTTGTTTTGTTTTTGATTTTTTTTTTTAAATGACAAAGTCAATTTGATAGATGTCAAAGCAGTTTTTAAAAAATCCTCTCTCGCTCACATGCACACACGTGGGGGGGAAAAGGTACCAGGAATTTTCTGCACAACCGTTTAGTTGACGCTGGACATGTGTAGCATTGATTTCAGAGAATTCAGGCTGCATTTCCGCCAACTCCTTTAACTGCTGCCAAATTAGAAGCAAAATTGGTATTTGCATACACTCACATACGTATCGTGACGCCAAAAAAAGACTTTCCCAATGCCGCGTGGGTGTCATTTTTCTTCCTGCATTGTCCCTGTGGGTGCGTGGGCAGAGGTTCTCCCAATTGACATTCACCTAAAATGCCTTTTAGATTTTTTTTCTAAATCTCCTAGAGGGACGCTTTGTACGTTTCCTCCCACAATAACTGAAAATTCGCAGTTGCTATAATGTGCACCACAGATTTTTGCACCACTATACAAGGGCGCAACTAGGGTACAGCAGTGGCGTAGGAGGTTAAGAGCTCGTGTATCTAATCTGGAGGAACCGGGTCTGATTCCCAGCTCTGCTGCCTGAGCTGTGGAGGCTTATCTGGGGAATTCAGATTAGCCTGTACACTCCCACACACATCAGCTGGGTGACCTTGGGCTACTCACAGCTTCTCGGAGCTCTCTCAACCCCACCCACCTCACAGGGTGTTTGTTGTGAGGGGGACAGGGCAAGGAGATTGTCAGCCCCTTTGAGTCTCCTGCAGGAGAGAAAGGGGGGACATAAATCCAAACTCTTCTTCTTCTTCTTCTACAGCAAGCCAGGGCTCCTGTCGTGGGCACCGCTTCAGGGGGGCACAAGACAGCCCAGAGCCTCCCTTCCCCTCACAGGCCATGCTCCCTCACATTAAACTGCGTCCTGCCCCCAACTCCATGTGGCTGGGCCCAGGTCCAGCTGTGTCCCCACCCCTGAACTGCACATGGAGTTTGGGAGGGCTCAATTCAAGGCTGAGCTTGGTCAGGTCTAGCTTTAAACTGCAGGCTCAAAGCCCATAGTTTCAGGCCAGGCAGGAGCTGGCCTTGAACTGCGGGCTCTGCCCAGGCCATGTCCACCTTGATACTGCTGCCACCGCCTCTGAAGTCCACTTTGGAAGCATGTAAAGCTTGATCCACCCAGGCCAGAGCTTGCTTTAAACAGCCGGCTCCAGAGCTGGCCCAGCCCAGCCTTGTATGGCGCCTCCAACTCCACACGGAGCTGGGAGAGGCGTAGCTCAACACTGGTCCCGGGTGCCATCTTTAAAAGATACACCCTTGCCTCTACGTGAGACGTAATTAAAGAAATACAGATTCATGTGGAAAATAGGTTAGCTGGGGCACAAAATGGCCCTCATGCCTCAGAAAGTAAAATATGGGAAGGAAAGGCAAGAAGAAGAAGAAGAAGAAGAAGAAGAAGAAGAAGAAGAAGAAGAAGAAGAAGAAGAAGAAGAAGAAGAAGAAGAAGAAGAAGCAGCAGCAGCAGCAGCAGCAGCAGCAGCAGCAGCAGCAGCAGCAGCAGCAGCAGCAGCAGGCGTGTGTGGGAGTGCACAGGCTAATCTGAATTCCCCAGATAAGCCTCCACAGCTCAGGCGGCAGAGCTGGGACTCAGACCTGGTTCCTCCAGATTAGATACACGAGCTCTTAACCTCCTACGCCACTCCTGCAAGGAAGGCAGATGGCCACAAATTTTGTCAAAATAGGGGCTGAAAATATGATTTCTGTTTCCCTCCATAATACTCCATATTGTATGTCATGTTTCGGTGGGAAAGCCTGCATTCTTCAAAGCAGTAGATTTGGGATTGCAAAAATCCAGATTTCAGATATTCTGTCTCCACTTCACAGTAAATTTCAGTTAATTTTCCGCCCTGGCCCCAGGTGGAATTCTCTGTCTAATAAGACCAGGCCGCAGTGGGATTTAATGCAACTCTGCAGGGTCTGTGAGACAGAGCGGTTCCACAAGGAATATTGGATTTATAGAAATCATATATATAGAATCATATAGAAATCATATGGCACACACATCATATGTAGCTTTAACTTTAACTTATAGATTTTATCATATTTTATTGTGTGAATTATATGAAGGATGTACGTTTGTTGGAAACCGTCCCAAGCCCAAAATGGGAAAGGTGGTATAGAAATTTAATAACACAAATAAAATAAATCTTCAGGAATTTTTAAAGTTGGTGTTCGCATCCTTACGCCGGTATCTACATTCAGGTATCATGCTGATTCCAGCGTGGAGGAGCATGTCAGATAAATACTGCTAAGAGAAACTTCCGGGAAAGCTAATTCCTTAGAGCCTTTGTAAGGGTAAGGAGACAGGCACGTTTATATTGTAAAGTGCCAAACTTTCAGAGGAACGGGGATAATAAAATCAAAACCGCCCTCTGCCACCGCATTGTCCCCTTTTCCCAAGGTGACTGTGATATGGACATATAGTTTATGATGTTTTAAGCCATTGTATTTAATCATACAAGTTATATGCGAGTAATTCACTGGGCACCAAGCACTTCAGAAGCTTACTTTAGTTGGAAAAAACGAAACTCATGGGGCAGCCTGACACGGAGTTTTTCAGGTGGTTTGAGAAAACAGGGCCCCACCAAGGAGATAAGGACTTAGCAGAAGCTCACAAATACAGATAAAGGTAAAATAGAAACCAGTAGTTGTTATAGAAACCTTTTACGCAAGGTGTTTTTGACTGAAGTTTCACCAAAAATGGGAATGGGCAAGGTGAGGTAAAAGGTGGGATGAGATGACCAGGTCTGTACATCTTCTTGACTCAAACCAATGAATGAAAACAATAAATCTCTGAACACTGAAGAAGCTTTTGGATGGTTATTTTTTTAGAAGAAGAAGAAGAGTTTAGATTTATATCCCCCCCTTTCTCTCCTGCAGGAGACTCAAAGGGGCTGACAATCTCCTTGCCCTTCCCCCCTCACAACAAACACCCTGTGAGGTGGGTGGGGTTGAGAGAGCTCCGAGAAGCTGTGACTAGCCCAAGGTCACCCAGCTGGTGTGTGTGGGAGTGTACAGGCTAATCTGAATTCCCCAGATAAGCCTCCACAGCTCAGGCAGCAGAGCTGGGAATCAAACCCGGTTCCTCCAGATTAGATACACGAGCTCTTTAACCTCCTACGCCACTGCTGCTAACCGGTCAGAGCTTTTGCTCTGTGGACAGGGCCTTGCCCTGTGCCTATCAATTGGAAAAATTGTCTGCTCGCTCCTCCCCAACCAAGAAATGTAAATATGCAAATTATGCAAGGTTTTGAGTTCCTCAGAATGCTTCAGATTCTGCTGTTTAGGGGCCTTTCCCCCCAAACGGATCCACACAGTTGCCTGCAATTTGGGTCAATTCTGTCACTGGGCTTTTCCCTGCTAGAAGAATTCCAGCTCAGCATCTGGAGGAGGGCGGGCGGGGAGAAACCATTCCAAAAGCCAAATAAAAGGGGAAAAAATCCTCCATGCTACCTGTCCAAGGGGAGGAAAAACAAAGGCTTGACTTCTCTTCCCCTGTGAGCTATGAGGCACAGCCTTGGCTTTTGAGGGTGGGAACCTGGGGGCCATTTCTTGAGGGGGCCATTTCTTGAGGGGGGGGGCAACATAAAAGTCAATCAAGAATCGCAAGACTTAGAGCTGACTTTCACGGGACAGGTCTCCCCTTCAGTAAACTGATGTGGACGTCGGGAAGGAGGGAAACGTGGGCTAACGTCTGTGACGGAGGGGAGCTTATCCAACTGACTTGCCCCCGCCATTGGTGGCCAAGGGGGACCTAGTGATCTTATGGCTCACACATCAAAAAGAGACTTACAACTGCTCCCCCCCCCCCCAAAAAAAATCAATTCTGTAACCAGTGACCTAAAGTGAAATATTGCCTCCCAAGATTATGGGGGAGGCAAAGCGGCTGACATTTGTAACTCAGGAGAGCTTACGGCTGAGTCTCCTACGCACACGGCCACAAAGAGACCTCCCCTCAAAAAACTATGCAATAGCCTAAAGTATCGTGTTGTTACCCAGGAGAGCACATTTCGGGCCTGCCTGGCCTCTCTCCTCCCCCCCACATCCCACTTATGGGCCCCCACACATGGAGGTGTTTTCCTCCCCTCTCTTCTCCCTGAGGAGAGCTAAGACGGGCTCCAACACGGCCCCCTTCGCTCCCCCTCCCACGTTTGGCCACAAAGGGCAGCCCCATTTAGCTGGTGAATGAAAGCAAGAGACTGAAAAGGCCTGCTTCACACACTGCAAAATCCCTGGCCAACGCATAAGGACAGCCCTGCTGGGATGGAGCAGAGTCCTCCTCCAGTAGAAGAAGAAAAGTTTGGATTTATATCCCCCCCTTTCTCTCCTGCAGGAGACTCAAAGGGGCTGACAATCTCCTTGCCCTTCCCCCCTCACAACAAACACCCTGTGAGGTAGGTGGGGCTGAGAGAGCTCCGAGAAGCTGTGACTAGCCCAAGGTCACCCAGCTGGCGTGTGTGGGAGTGTACAGGCTATTCTGAATTCCCCAGATACACGAGCTCTTAACCTCCTACGCCACTGCTGCTCCTTTCAGGCTTTCAAACAGATGGGGGAGCAGGGCCAGGAGGGCACTAGGTGAAATGGATTTGTTTCCCTGCTCCTACACACGAAGCCTGCTGGGTGACCTTGGGCTAGTCACAGTTCTCTCTGAACTCTCTCAGCCCCTCCTGCCTGACAAGGTGTCTGTTGTGGGGAGAGGAAGGAAAAAGGAGTTGTTTGTAAGCTTGTGAGGTAGGTGGGGCTGAGAGAGCTCCGAGAAGCTGTGACTAGCCCAGGGGTAGGGAACCTGCGGCTCTCCAGATGTTCAGGAACTACAATTCCCATCAGCCCCTACCAGCATGGCCAATTGGCCATGCTGACAGAGGCTGATGGGAATTGTATGTTCCCTGAATTTATCTGGAGAGCTCGCAGGATTCCTGGATGCTAACAAGGTCACCCAGCTGGCATGTGTGGGAGTGTACAGGCTGATCTGAATTCCCCCAGATAAGCCTCCACAGCTCAGGCGGCAGAGCTGGGAATCAAACCCGGTTCCTCCAGATTAGATACACGAGCTCTTAACCTCCTACGCCACTGCTGCTGGGTCCAAACCCAGCAAACTGGTATCCAGAGGTATTCTGCCTCCGGACACAGAGGTGTTATTGACCCACCATGACTAGTAGTCCTTGATGGAGCTCCTCTGCGTGAATTTCTTTAAAAGCCATCTGGGCCTGTGGCCCTGTCTTGTGTGGCCATACACCTAATTCAGACCAGCTTCCTTTCATCATGTTAGCGGCACCCTACATCAGTGATGGCGAACCTTTTCGAGACCGAGTGCCCAAATTGCAACCCAAAACCCACTTATTAATTGCAAAGTGCCAGCACGGCAATTTAACCTGACTACTTAGGTTTTAGTTTAGAAAAAAATGGCTGGTCCCGAGGCGTGCGTTACTCAGGAGTAAGCTTGGTGGTAGTCAGTGGAGCAGCAGTGGCGTAGGAGGTTAAGAGCTCGTGTATCTAATCTGGAGGAACCGGGTTTGATTCCCAGCTCTGCCGCCTGAGCTGTGGAGGCTTCTCTGGGGAATTCAGATTAGCCTGTACACTCCCACACATGCCAGCTGGGTGACCTTGGGCTAGTCACAGCTTCTCGGAGCTCTCTCAGCCCCACCTACCTCACTGGGTGTTTGTTGTGAGGGGGGAAGGGAAAGGAGATTGTCAGCCCCTTTGAGTCTCCTTCAGGAGAGAAAGGGGGGGGATATAAATCCAAACTCTTCTTCTTCTTCTAGTCGGTGGTTTTGCTTTGAAGCAACCATGCAACTCTTCCAACAGGACAATAACGACCCTGGGAGGGTTTACTCAGAAGCAAACCCCATTGCCAGCAACCGAGCTTACTGGATTGTGCTTTAGTTCTTCACATGAAAATCAGTGGAGTTTAACAGCGCTTAACAGGGTTACCTACACTGCTTTTCCAAAACTAGGTCTTAGGTTTAATGATAATAATTGAGCCCAGCAGCCCAGGCCAACCTAGATGGGGGGGGGGGGGGGGCATTCTGCGCGTGCCCACAGAGAGGGCTCTGAGTGTCACCTCTGGCACCCGTGCCATAGGTTCGCCACCACTGGCCTACATGTTTGTGCAGACTGCAGACCCCTACATGAATTCTGCACAAAGTGGTCTCCAGGAAAATATTTGCTAGAGTAAAAAATTAGGTAGTTTTAAGAGGCCGCCAGACTCCTGTTTATCTTCCCACAAATATGTGGGTTATCACGGGTCATTGAGATGAGGAATTCTTTAGCTCCACGTGGAGCTGCAGCCAATGACAAGTTCTCAGTACACAAACGTGCACACGGCACATGAGAACTGGGATCAAACATGTGGGCTGCACAAAGAGCTGCCACCTGTAGGCAAATTTTTCCTCCTGTGGGAAGACGTCCACCCAGTGTGGTGTAGTGGCAAGGTGTGCTAGACTAGGTACTGGCAGACCTACATTTAAATCCTTACTCTGTCATGGAAGGACAGTCACATGGTCTTATGCCAGACACATTCTCAGCCTAATTCGATTTGCAGGGTGGCGAGGATAAAAGGGAGGAGAGGTGAATGATCAAAACTTTGGGTCCTCACGGGGTGGAGAGAGCATATAAGTTATGCCAAATAAATACATTATGAGAGCCAACCTGGTTAAGAGCAATGGACTCTAATCTGGAGAACCGGGTTTGATTCCCCACTTCTCCACCTGATTGGCAGAGGCTTATCTGGTGAGTCAGATGTGTTTCCGCACTCCTGCATTTCTGCTGTGTGACCTTGGGCTAGTCACAGTTCTTCGGAACTCTCTCAGCCCCACCTACCTCACAAGGTATTTGTTGTGGGGAGCGGAAGGGAAAGGAGTTTGTAAGCCACCTTGAGTCTCCTTACAGGAGAGAAAAGTGGGGTATAAATCCAAACTCTTCTTCTTAGCAACTGGCATTCAGTGGCACGTTGCCTCTGAGCATGGAGGTTCCATTTAGATCGCAGATTATATTCTGGTAACCATGATACAGTGTTGGCTCTATGTTTCTATTTATGTGCCTTTGAACTCGGTAAATCATTTTAGAGCTGGGAACAACTTTTAAAATAAGAAAATAACACAAACAACCCAACATTTGGGGGATTCTCGGACAAATGTGGCACAAGGCCGAGCTATTGCAGTTAAAGTGTTAATCTGGGATGCCCAGATTCAGATCCCACTCTGCCACGCAAGCTCGCTGGGTGACCGTGGGCCAGTCACACATTCTCAGACTAACCTACTTCACGGGGTTGATGGGACAAAATGGAGGAATGGAGAAGGATATATTGGGGAGAAAGGAATGATTTAAATGAAGTAAATAAATGAAAGCTGTGTACGTGGTTTTTGTGTTCCTGCTTCTGTCTAGCACCATCTGACAGAGGTCCGTTCAAAACCAGCATGCAATGCACAGACTCACAATGCACAGAACACAAAAATCACACACACAACATTGTATTTATTTGCTCCCGGAAACGTTGACTATTGTCTTCAACAAAAACAGCTAAAGAGGATGAGATCAGAACCTAAACTTGGTATGTTCCAGACAAAACTTGGCCATAACTTGCATTCTCTTAAATCACTCCTCCTCCACCACGCCAGCCTAGCTACTTTCAAGGACGATGACCACCGCATCTCACAAGAAACATTCTAGGAATTCTTGCTGAAGGCACTAACATTCACAGTTCTAATTGGTGAGGTTTGAGTCCAGTAGCACCTCAGAAAAACATCACGAGTTTCAGGGTGTAAACTTTCAAGAGTCCAACTTCCCTTTATGAGACACAGTCGAAAGGAAGAGGCGATCAGAGCCCTTTAATCGCGGTCAGAAGGATGTCGGAAAGAATGCTTGTAATTTACAAACTGTAGAGGATGCAGAGGGACAACACAACATTCTAATCAAAGCTACTTTGACAGAGAGAGGCGCAGATTTCACTAACTGTACACAGTTATGTTCCAAGACAGATTCCCTACCCCCCCACCCCCCCTGGAAGAACACACTTTTGTCATGAAATCCTATGTACGTTTGCTCAAAAGTAAGCCCTGGTATATTCAATGGGGCTTACTCCCAGGCTCAGAGTTTTCAGGACTGTAGCCTTAGTCTCTTGTATTGCAAAACATCTTTTTGTGATGGGGGTGGGAGCGAGAACAGGCCAACTCAAGGTTTTTCACATTTAAAGTTAATTGCATGCTGTAAGAGCCACCAGCTGTGCGCTGGCATCCACCGGCAAAAGAAAAATCGAAATGATGAATGTAAAAACATGCAGCACTGAGCACAGTGTGACTCCAAAACTTCTGACAGACGAGGAGCCCTTTTAAAACATAAATTGAAATTTGGAAGCTGGGGTCAGGCACTTAACTGGTAAAAAAGGGTTGAGGTTACTTGACCAGATGAGTATTTTTAAGGCTGCCACAGCAACCAAAAGATACCTCAGTCACCAAAGCACTTAAATTGCAAACAAATTCGTTCACTGCAACGTGAAACAATGAAATTTACTTTAAAAGTTGTTTTGAATGATATTTTTTATCATTTTTTCACATATAATTGACAAACAAAAAAATATAGAACAGAAAGGGGGGAAAAGAATAAGAAAAAATAGTACATCCACCCCTAAATTGTATATTGACTCTATAACCTGCTCTCAAGATTACAAAACTGATATCATTCAGAGAAAACATTACATAGCTTTAAAGTTCATTACCCTCTAACCATTAGTTATAGATTGAACAACTTTAAAAATAGTAATCATGTAGGTTAGGTAAATGTGAATTATTCACTGAATGGATCCTTTCCCTTGAACACCAAAATATCAGCCTACACTTACATTTTTTGTAAAGCCCACAAACAACGAAAAAGAAAGCAAAGTAATAACCAGCTATTAAACCCAAAGGTTTTATATATATGACACCATATATATTCTTATATATATGACACCATAATGAAACGGAAAACCAAACTTCCAGCTGCCTATCAGTGTTCTTGGCCCAGGCATATCCGACAATATTTAACCACAATAAGAGCCAACTGACGGGCATGACAACCCTCACATACACATACAATTTCACTTTTATTCTTTTTGAAATGTGACTAGCAAAATGTATAAAAATAAGAATCAATCACTCTCAGGAGCCCACCTGAGTATTTGCTTCTGTACAAGCCCCCCAATCTAGTGTATCTCTGATTGGAAAGGTCAAGAAGTAACTCACACAGAGTTGCAACAGGCAGACTCTTCGGAGGACAGACAATTCTACAGACTTCTGTATGCAGACTGACCAAATGTTCCCATTGTTGAGATGCAGAAAATGACTCTGATTGGAAATGGATGCAAGGATAGATCAGGGAAAGTATTCTCCTCTGTGACCAAAGGCTTTTGAATTCACTGAGCCTTCTAATAACTTATTTATTTCTCAGGACGCGGTAGTGTTTCCTTGCAGCATGTGGTTTGGGAATTCCTTCCTTAGTGGGAAGCAAATCACCCACCTCTGCTTGGTTGAAAGAACGTGTGATGATATTCAGAACATTAAAAAGAGGGAAAGGAGGACTGGGAAGGACCATAAAGAGTTAATGGAGCAAATCCAGGTCAGCCTCTGTGTTTTCTCCGGCTCTGTAACTGAACCAGCGTAACAGATGGAATAATCTCTAACTCCATCCCTTTGCACAGAACTGTGCAAGCTGCAGCCAAAAACCAAACATTAGTATCCGACGATACCATCTGTGTTTGCAAAACCCACCACTTTATTAAAGAGAAAAAAATTGCTGGCCGGCTTTTGGTTTGAGAAAATTAGCTTAGCAATAGATATAGAACACAGCACGTTTCACTGGAAATAGGTATTCTTACCCAGGGCGGTATGTGCGCGTGCTAAGATTTCATAGGAACGTACAAAAATAAAACCAGATTGTAACGATGGACACGGAAATCAACTTCCTCAGCGTTTTAGCAGCCATTAAAAGGAAACAGCTCTTGTGACTGCAAAGGTATACTCCAAGACAGAGATCTTCAAACTATGGCCCTCCAGATGTCCATGGACTACAATTCCCATCAGCCCCTGCCAGCATGGCCAAGTGGTAGGGCTCATGGGAACTGTAGTCCATGAACATCTGGAGGGCCATAGTTTGAAGACCCCTGCTCCAAGAGGTCAACAGCTATGCAGATGTTAAAGGGGCACGCCATCAGCATGATGCTGCCACACACGACCACCAAATAAAAACCTGAAACAAAATTAAAGCTGCCAAGACTTCTGCGCATCCAAACCCGACCAACGATCACAATAGATCAGCCAGTCCCAGCCAAGACCCTTCGGATTGTCCCAACCCCCTGTGACTACTGTGCGTTTTAGCCCGTCCATGCCAGAGCTTTTTACCACCACCTCTGCACCAACCATCACAAAATCCCTTTGAACATCGTAATACAGAAACTATATTAAGAAACAAAGATGCTCCAAGTTTGAATCAGGCTGGCAACACTAAGTGGGAGGGGCACAACTTCTCAAGACATGAAAACACACACGAAAACACCTGCATTTATTTGCAAAACAGAAACAAAACCATTTTATGCAGAGAACAGGTGTAGGCAATGCTGGGTGTCCTAATCGAAATCATTTTCAGCTTTGCAAACAGAAAAATCAAACACACTGAAATGTTTCAAAGAACAGGAAAACACAGTATTTCCTCAAATGCAAGGCCCCTTCCGCACACGCAAAATAATGCGTTTTCAAACCACTTTCACAACTGTTTGCAAGTGGATTTTGCTATTCCACACAGCTTCAAAGAGCACTGAAAGCAGTTTGAAAGTGCATTATTTTGCATGTGCGGAATAAGCCCAAGACAATTTTCCCCAGGTATGTCAGCAAACCTCTCTCTGGGGCTGGCTTTTCTGATTCTTGAGTCTTTTCCAAACCAATCCGCTCCACCCCACTCCCAACTTTCTTGGACAGACACATCAGCTTGTTCACTGCCCAATAGTGACTCTGGTTCACACCGCCCTTTCTACACAGTGCCCTGAACCTTAGGCAAACAGATCCTGGCCACATTGCTCTCCAATCCCACAAGCATTTAGTCTTCATATATCAGTGATGGCAAACCTTTTCGAGACCGAGTGCCCAAATTGCAACCCAAAACCCACTTATTTATCGCAAAGTGCCAACACGGCCATTTAACTTGAATACCGAGGTTTCAGTTTAGAAAAAACGGTTGGCCCAAGGCGTGCGTTACTCGGGAGTAAGCTTGATGGTAGTCGGTGGCTTTGCTTTGAAGCAACTGTGCAATGTTTCACATGAGTGAATCACAACCCTAGGAGGGTTTACTCAGAAGCAAGCCTCATTGCCAGCAACCGAGCTTACTTCCAGGTAAAGGATCGCGCTTTAGTTCTTTGCATGAAAATCAGTGGGGTTTAACAGCGCTTAACAGGGTTACCTACACTGCTTCCCCAAAACTAGGTCTTAAGTTTAATGCTAATAATCGAGCCCAGGCCAGCCTAGATGTGTGTGTCTGTGGGACTCTGTTCGCGTGTGCCCACAGAGAGGGCTCTGAGTGCCACCTCTGGCACCTGTGCCATAGGTTCGCCATCACTGTCATATATCCAGCTGCCTCTGCCCCACCACCAATAGGAAAAACAGTCAAACCTGCAGACTGAAGAGGTAGAGCTCCACCAAACCTGAAACAAGAGATTCTGCTAACTGCTCGGCAGAAGTGTCTTCCGACACGACACACCAGTAGGAATTAAACCAACAGGGTGGCCACCGTAGCAGACAACTTACTTTTTAACTTTGGGATACTTCATCTCCGCAATGGCATTTGTGGCGTCTGTCTGTCTTTCCTTCAGATGACGGGGCCACATGTTGTCCACCCAATCCACCAAGTCCACCTGGAAAAGCATTGAAAGCGAAGAGTGAGTTCAGAAATATCTGGGAAGAGCCTTTTTTCCCATAGGTAACAAAAATTAAGCCTTTGGCCCAACCAATCCAAACTCTGCACCAAATGAACCTAACCGCACTCTCCTAGGGACACCAGGCCAAAACTCTGCATTTTCCTCAGGCTGTTCAACTGAGGGGTTTTGTCTTTAAGCTATTTGGTTTGCTTGTTTCATTCATTTCACTTTTAGGTCTCAAGTTTTAGGCAGTGGCTTGGTTTTAATGGCTAGGAGCAGCAGTGGCGTAGAAGGTTAAGAGCTCGTGTATCTAATCTGGAGGAACCGGGTTTGATTCCCAGCTCTGCCGCCTGAACTGTGGAGGCTTATTTGGGGAATTCAGATTAGCCTGTACACTCCCACACATGCCAGCTGGGTGACCTTGGGCTAGTCACAGCTTCTCGGAGCTCTCTCAGCCCCACTTACCTCACAGGGTGTTTGTTGTGAGGGGGGAATGGCAAGGAGATTGTAAGCCCCTTTGATTCTCCCGTAGGAGAGAAAGGGGGGTTATAAATCCAAACTCTTCTACCGGTAATTTTATTGTATTGCTTTATTTTATGAGCCGCCTTGAGATGTAGCTTGTAATCACTGTTCCACTGTAGAGAACTGATTTAGAAGAATACTTGGCCTTACCCATCAAGGCAATGCTTTTCTTCAGGATCTGGGTTCACACCTAATTCCACTCAGACACTGAGCAAATGCAATTCTTTTCAAACCTCACCTGGATTTGTTGTTAACATTTTATTTTCCTTGTAGATGTCATACTTCTATTTTTAAAAAATCAGTTTTATCCTCTCATTCTGTCACGGAGCTCAAAGTGGAATAAACAGTTCTCTTCTCTCCTACCTTTTATCCTCCCTACAACCTTGTGAGGTAGGTTAGGGTAAATGACGGTCCCAAAGTCACCTAGTGAACTTCACTGCTGACTGAGGTCCTGAATCCGGTCTCTCAGTCCTAGTGTCAAAACTCCACCCACTACCCTACACAAACCAAACTCCCAGTCACACGAGGAACCAAAAAACCCCAAACCACACTTAAGAATGTATCAACGCACCACGTTGGGCCGCTTGACGATGCTCGCCAATTTTGTGTGGCTGAACTCCAGGCTGATCACGTTGTAGAGCTTCTCGCGTTCGGCTTCTGGCGTTTCGTAGTAGCGCACAAACTGGGACATGCTCATCTCAATGCCTTTTTGGGTGTTCACATCCATCACGTCCACGATCCGACGGCTCCCTGGAAAACGTTGGAAACTTGATGAGGGAAAAAAAATAACTACGAATTTTCCTACGTTGCAAGACAGAGAAATAAACAGACAAGTTGCCTACAGTTATTTTGGTGCAAAAGCCAAAAAGTCAGAAGCACGTGTAATACCTATTAGGACCAACTTAGAGACGCATGATGATGTTCAAGCTGTCAAGTTCTCAATCATTCTTCATCAGGCCACCATTTACAAAATAAAAAAGACGGGGGAAAGCAACTATTCCAGGTCATTATTATCTTAAGACCTTAGCATGCCAGGATATTATGGAAACTTCTGATAGGCAAAGATGATGAAGAGTTCTGTGGAATTCGGAAGCTAGCAGAGTTACACTAGTGCAGTGTTATGGTTTAAGAGTGTCAGACTGGTATCTGGGAGACCAAGGTTTGAATTCGCATGTGTGTCATGGAAGCTCTCTGAGTGACTCTCGCATTCTCAGACTAACCTGCCTCACAGGAGTCGTGAGGATAAAACGAAGGAGAGAAAAAGGAGGTAAGACTCTGTGGGTCCCCATTGGGGGAAACAGCAGGCTGTAATGAATTAAGCAAATAAATAATTTTTGTGTCATTCAGTTGGTCCTAAGAAAGGTGTTTTGGGCTTTTTAGAGCAATAAAAGAACCCAAACTTCAGTCCTTCAAGAGAAATAAGGCACCTTAATTCTGTTTAGCGGCAGCAGTGGCATAGAGAGGGGGGTACAGGGGGGTGGAACACCAGGTACCACTTCCTTGGGGGCGAATTGCAGAGGCACACTTCCCTCACAACTGCGCCCTGGCCCCAAACTTCACATGGAGTTTGATGAGACTTAACTGGTGTGTGTGTGTGGGTGTGTTTGTGGGTGTGTCCGTGTCCAGGTGCCGTTTTATAAAGCTACGCCTCTGGGCCTGCACCAGGTGGTATTTTCTTTGGCCCAGCTGACTGTACTTGGGGTAAAGCAAGACACAGCAACAGGGAGGAGGGAAGTACAATAGTCCCCTGACCTCTAGCAGGAAAGTCCCTAATACAGTAAAAGGAATAAACAGAATGCAGCTCTGTACCCACAAGAGGGCATTCAAGAACACGGGATAATCCAGTCATCCAGTTCCCAATGCCTTCTGATGCCTTTTTGCTAGACCCTGGAATGCCGCAGGCCTGCTGACCTGAAGAACAGAGGCCCCCCAGTTCACACACTGCCCAGTCATTCCCAAGCAAAGCACTGTGAGAGAACTCTGAACCGCATGATAAGAAATAGATTCACTATAGGCTTCTGACAGTTCAAAATCCCTGCCCACGCAGCAGGGTGCCTGCTGTATCTTGCACAGCCCTCGTCTCCTTCCACTCAACCTTAGCATAGGAAAAATAGGACAACTTAGGTAGGGGATGAGATCAGTGGTGGGATCCACAAATTTTAGTAACAGGTTCCCATGGTGGTGGGTTTCAAACTGTGGCATAGCGCCAATAGGGCTGGGCATTCCGGGGGCCGGGCATTCCTGGGCGGGGCTGTGGCAAGGACACAGCCGCTGCGCCGGTCCTTGGGCGGGAAACGAACGCACACAGGCGCAGGCTGCCACGCACGCCGGTGCACCTCCTGCTAGACTGCTTCCAGTTCTGCGCACTACTGCTGAGAGGAGGGGCGTAACTAAGGCAGAAATCACGTGGGCAAAATCACCCATTAGTAACCCACTCTCGGCACACACAAATAATTAGTAACCTACTCTCGGGAACCTGTGAGAACCTGCTGGATCCCACCTCTGGATGAGGTACAAAACTCAACACAGTGGTTTCTTAGACAGATAAAGAAGCAGAACTTCAGTCTCCCAAGGGGACCAAGATTCCTCAGTATAATTTCATGGCTGTCTCTGGGGCTGAGTCAAATGGTACTTCTCCCTCTTTCCCCTTCCCCACCTCCCCACCGCGCCAAAAATAACACAACTCACAAGGTACCCAGCAAAATAGATTGTTAATCTGATGCACTCACTGCCACAGGATGTAGCAATGGTCACTCTTAGGTGAGTTTAAAAGGGAACTAGACCAGTGGTTCTCAACCTGGGGGTCGGGATCCCTTTGGGGGTCGAACGACCCTTTCACAGGGGTTGCCTAAGACTCTCTGCATCAGTGTTCTCCATCTGTAAAATGGATAAATGTTAGGGTTGGGGGGTCACCACAACACGAGGAACTGTATGAAAGGGTCGCGGCATTAGGAAGGTTGAGAACCACTGAACTAGACAAAGGCACGTAGCAGAGATCCAGCAAATGGCCAATAGCCACAATTACTAAATGGAACCTCCATGTTCAAATGCAGTATTCTTCCCTGTACCAGTTGCACGGAGGGGAAGGGTTTAGCTTGTAAGCCTTCTGGTTCCAGGATTATCTTGTTGCTCACTATAGGAAACAAGCCACTGGACTTGATATGCCTTTGGTTTCATCCAGGAAGACGGAGCTTATGCAGGGGTCCCGCTCAGATCACTCTGAACTTGCTTTGGGGCACCTCTTTGCAATTACGAGCACAGTTGAGAGAACTGGTTTTCATTACAGGCAGGAAGCGATTCTTGAAAAACGTTCCAAAACAACCTACTGATTTACAGAGATGCCAACTGTCTCTCTGTCAGGCATGGGCTTTGGAGCCTCTACCTTTGACAGTTCATCACAGCCAATATCAGGAAATGAGACCCCCCCCCCCTTGTTGCTTCTGAGAATCCAGGTGATGTCACTGGGTCAAGCTGCTCCCCCCACCCCCATTAATCCAAGGGGAATGGCATCCGCGCACTTCCAAAGAACGCTCCAGATGTTCTGAATTAAGGGTTTACGGTGCCAAATTTCAAGCACCTCTGAGCTGCTGTTTCTTTCCGCCACATGTGTAGCTGACTTTGGTTCACCAGCAACCATGCGACGTCATGGGGATGCAAATACTTACAGCTTCTTCAAACATTACAGTGCATTTACACTCTTAACCATAGCATATGAAACAGCTGAAACAGAGTCAACACAGCTGCTATGATATCAGGAGGAGGGCAGACAGGCAGGTGCACCCAAGAAGAAGAGGAGCTTGGATTTATACCCCACCTTTCTCTCCTGTAAGGAGTCTCAAGGCGGCTTAGAAACAACTCCTTTTTCCTTCCTCTCCCCACAATAGACATCTTGTCAGGCAGGTGGGGCTGAGAGAGTTCAGAGAGAACTGTGACTAGCCCAAGGTCACCCAGCAGGCTTCGTGTGTAGGAGCAGGGAAACAAATCCATTTCACCTAGTGCCTCCCTAGCCCTGCTCCCCCATCTGTTTGAAAGTTTGAAAGTTAAGAGCTCGTGTATCTAATCTGGAGGTACTGGGCTTGATTCCCAGCTCTGCCGCCTGAGCTGTGGAGGCTTACCTAGGGAATTCGGATTACCCTGTACACCCCCACACACGCCAGCTGGATGACCTTGGGCTAGTCACAGCTTCTCGGAGCTCTCTCAGCCCCACCTACCTCACAGGGTGTTTGTTGTGAGGGAGGAAGGGCAAGGAGATTGTAAGCCCCTTTGAGTCTCCTGCAGGAGAGAAAGGGGGGATATAAATCCAAACTCTTCTTCTACTCTTCTTCTTAAAATATGTTTTAGCACAAATTCTCTCCTATCAAAATACCATGTTCGATTATGCCCAAAAGAATGTCTTCGACAAAGGACCTGCGTGAAAATGAATGATAATTCTCATATTCATTCAGGACTATATTCTAATGCGGAAGCATACAACCTTCTCAACCGCTGCCCCTCAAGAGACCGAACTA
Organism: Sphaerodactylus townsendi; assembly: GCF_021028975.2. Lineage (NCBI taxonomy): Eukaryota > Metazoa > Chordata > Lepidosauria > Squamata > Sphaerodactylidae > Sphaerodactylus > Sphaerodactylus townsendi. The sequence goes on from NC_059437.1 coordinate 54,259,265, forward strand.
TCACCCTTGTGTGGAACAGAGTGGCAGCTGGGCCCAGGCGTCTCTTGTTCCTGTGTCACCATGGCAACTTGCTAAAGCAGGAAACACTGGCCCGGCATGAGCAGAGCAGAACGCTACCACTTGCTGCTCAGCCGAAATCAGGCCCCAAAGGATAGTATTATCAACCTCCAGGTGAGGCCGGAGGATCTCCTGGAATTACAACTGACGACAGAGATCAATCCCCCTAGAGCCATGGTGGCGAACCTTTGGCACTCCAGATGTTATGGACTACAATTCCCATCAGCCCCTTCCAGCATGCCAGCCAATTGGCCAGGTTCGCCACCACTGCCCTAGAAGAAATGGAGGCTTCGGAGGGATGAAACATCTCATCCAGCAAGCTCCCACCAGACCAGGAAGTTCCCATTCCCCAGATACCGCCCCCAAAGCTCCAGAGATTTCCGGAGGTGAAGTCTGCAACTGTATACAAGGACGCAATGAGAGCCTATTCAGTCCTCCGCAGCTGCTCACTCAGGGCTGGCTTTGGGACTTGAGAAATTGAGACGCAGCTTGGCTGGGTGAGGAATCCCCCCCCCCCCCGACCTACAGCCCGACGGAGCTCGGTTTCAGGCTAGCCAATCAGGGCCTGCCCTGGCCTATAAAAAGGTGGAACGAAGAGCGCCAAACGCAGAAGTCTGTTCCGCTTTTCCAACTAGCCAGCTGGCAAAAGCTCACGCGGTGCCACAACAGCTGTCAGAGAGTTGCCTCGTAACCCAAGAGGCCAGCCAGAAGTTGCCGTCTCCAAATGCAGGTGGCTGTATCTTGTTACAGGAGAAAGGGAGGGGGGGTGGATTGTGACGCTGCCATTGTTTTTAAGTGGATTCTCCAACTGCGTGTGGGTCGGAGCTTGACGACTGCCAGACCTCCTCGTTGCATTTTAAGCCTTAAGAGGATCCTCGCCGCTGGAAAGAAAACTGGATGCGATATGAGGACAGTTGCAAGAGTCCACAGCTGTTCCCCCAACTAACCACGGCACAACAATGGAAGAGGAATATTTGAAATACACCCTTTTTCTGTCAAAAAATATATATATTTGTGTAGAGTCCAGTCCACCTAGTTCAGCGACGGCGAACCTTTTCGAGACCAAGTGCCCAAATTGCAGCCCAAAACCCATTTATTTATCACAAAGTGCCAACATGGCAATTTAACCTGAATACTGAGGTTTTAGTTTAGAAAAAAACGGTTGGCTCTAAGGCGCACATTACTCAGGAGTAAGCTTAGTGAAGCAACCGTGCAACATTTCGAATGGGTGAATCACTTAATTCTAGGAGGGTTTGCATTCAGTAGCTGCCCTAATGTTGTGAACCGAGCTTACTCCCGCGCAAAGGATCGCGGCTCCAGTATTCAGCCTAGATGTGTGTGGCGAGGGTGATTTTCCGCCCCCCACATGATGAACTCTGTGCACATGTGCCCACAGAAAGGGCACTGAGTGCCACCTCTGGCACTCGTGCCATAGGTTCGCCACTGCTGACCTAGTTCACATCTGGCAGCTCCCGAGGACACATTCCAGTATGTAGACTGCTGCCCTTTCACACAAGGCAGAGCCAGTGTCTTGAAACATGGCTCCTGGCAATGCTCCATCCACACCATCAACACTCTGTAGCTATCGCAAACCTGAGAACTCAGCAATGGGGAAGGACGGCTTCCTGAACGCCACCTGACAATAGCACCTCACACTCGGGCCAATCCATATAAAGCTCTATGCCAGGGGTCCCCAGTTGTTTTGAGTCTGTGGGTGCTTTGGAATTCTGACACAGGGTGGTGGGTGCAATCACAAAATAGCTGATGCAGTAGGTGGAGCCAACCACACAAATACACCCCTATGTATTTTTCATTCCACCCATTCTGCAGGGTATGCACAGTTCCCCTCAATTTATCGTCATGTTATCCCTGTAAAAGAGTTTGAAGTGAGAGAGCATAACTGGCCCAGGGAGGATAAAAATTAATGATTTCCAGAGGTTTCTGTCAGATTATTTTGGGCAGATTTTCCATCTAGATAATATTATCACAGATGCTTGGTTTTGCAATTCTCAAAACTGTGAATTTGTGTCTGCAGAGATAACGTGCCTCTTCTTCACAGTAAAAATGTTACAAAACAAACATATAGAGCTGAGGGGAAAAAAGATCTTAATCCCATAGTTCTTTTGCAAATCTATGCACAGAATCAACCCCTTATCTCTTACGTTTAAAGATGTTCAATAAATAGAAGACTGTTTGGAATGGAACAGATCTGCACAAGGGGCCAAGTGTGAGGAGGGAAGGGCAAACAGTAAAAATGACAGTAAGCCCTCTTGAGCAGAATAGTCCACAAGTCTTGGGATCTTTGTGTGCAGAGCCTGAATGTTATCCTATCATCCTCTCCCTGGAGGGGAAAAATCCATAAAGGCAGTGGGCTGTAACAGAGACACAATTTAGAAATATTGTAATGAAGTTCTTCTACCTGTGGGTAAGGCAAGCATGCATGCAGAACACAAACACTGCAACATAGGAATGCAAGGCCTGGAGTGTGAAATGAAACCAGAGATAGTTCATTTCATCATCATTTCATCATTACCTACATATTTCTAATAATATAACCAAATCAGTAATTTTGACATCATGGTAAAACTAATCCAAAAAGTTACTTTTCTAACAACGTAACCTTCTTCTGGTTGTAAATATTAAGATTATACCAGCAAATGAGTTTTAAGTAGAAAACCATGATTTAAATCAAGTCTTACTGACTAGAGATTTAAATTGTGATTTAAATCAAATCCACCATGGAGTAGCCCAAGGTCACCCAACGAGCTTCCACAGCAGAGTGGGGATTGAATGCAGACCTCCAAGATTCTAGGAGCAGCAGTGGCGTAGGAGGTTAAGAGCTCGTGTATCTAATCTGGAGGAACCGGGTTTGATTCCCTGCTCTGCTGCCTGAGCTGTGGAGGCTTATCTGGGGAATTCAGATTAGCCTGTACACTCCCACACATGCCAGCTGGGTGACCTTGGGCTAGTCACAGCTTCTCGGAGCTCTCTCAGCCCCACCTACCTCACAGGGGGTTTGTTGTGAGGGAGGAAGGGTAAGGAGATTGTAAGCCCCTTTGAGTCTCCTGCAGGAGAGAAAGGGGGATATAAATCCAAACTTTTCTTCTTCTTCTTCTTCTTCTTCTTCTTCTTCTTCTAGTCCAGGGGTCTACAACCTGCAGCTCTCCAGATGTTCATGGACTACAAATCCCAGCAGCTCCTGGCCATGCTGGCAGGGGCTGATGGGAATTGTAGTCCATGAACATCTGGAGAGCCGCAGGTTGCAGACCCCTGTTCTAATCTGACACTTCAACCCCTTCACCTCCACATCAGGCTCAGAGAAGTGAAATGTGTTCCAGGTCACACTCTCAGTTCAAACAGGGCCACGATACCCGGTCTTCCGCAACACATCAAGTTTCAGTCCCGGATATTTGAAACTGATTGTTCCTGACACCTAGTGCCGGAGATCCAGGGAGATGTCGAGGATTGAACTGGCCACCTTATGCATATGAAGTAAGTGCCTTGCTGCTGAGCCATGACTCTTCCTTAAGTGCCCACACAGAAAAGGTTTCTTTCTGGCAGTAGCTTCAAAGAAGCACAGAGTCAAAGCAGCAAACATAAGCTATGGAACAGGAGCCCAGAGTACGGCTGGAAGAGGACCTAGCCGTAGTATTTATTTATTTATTTATTTATTATTTATTAATTAAACTTATAGGCCGGCTCATCCCCGAAGGGCTCGAGGCGGCTCACAATACCGCTGTTCTAACGAACAGCAAATCAACAACTTAAAAACTTAAACCCCTGAAAAACCTCTGCAGCATAAATTAAAACAACAAAAGTTTTTTAGAACAAAAGTTGTTTAAAACAGGCGCCCGAACTAAGGCCAAAAGGAGGGAGGGAATAGGCAGGGCCCGCGATGGCATCAGTGGATCAGGCCCAACCAGAATAGAAAAGATGGAAACAGGCAGCCTCAGATTCGGTGGGGGGCAATAGGGCCACGGCCGGCCCCTCCAAAAGCCCGGTGGAATAGCTCCGTCTTACAGGCCCTGCGGAACTCACTACGGTCCCGCAGGGCCCAGACAGCTGGAGGTAGAGCATTCTACCAGGCACGGGCCAGAGCCGTAAAGGCTCTGGCCCGGGTTGAGGCCAGCCGTATCATCGTGGGGCCAGGGGTCACCAGCAGTTCTGACGCTGCCGAACGCAGCGGCCTATGTGGGACATAAGGGGTGATGCGGTCCCGTAGCTACACAGTAGTAGCTACACAGGCCTTGGTCCGGCTAGTGCCTGGACAGGAAATCTCCGGGGAACACTCCTCTCCTGACCAGCACAGCACTTTTGAGTGCTTGGTTGCAAAACTGGTATTTTTTTTAAAAAAATCTGTAATAAAAGATGCACTTCCATTAGCAGCAGCAGTGATGTGAAACCAGAGAAGCTAGACTGAGGCCTACAGCTGTAAAAACAGAGAAGATTTCTCGGGGCGATCAGGGCTGCCCTAATTACTATATTTAGAAAGTGATTCACCCACCACACTCCCTCTCCTCCAAGGTTTTCACGGCATTCCGCATGCCTCGCACGTGGATCAGGCCTGAGGTTTCAGGAGGTATTTTCTGAGGATCTCGTTAAGCATTTGGGGGGAAGGGGGGGGGGGAGAAAGAGAAATCTGTACAGATCTCTTCCAGGGGAGAAAGCGCGATGACAAGAGGTCATTAAATGTTGCTGGCTCAATTAGACCCTCTCCACAGTAGGGGAGAGAGACAGAAGCGCAGAGCTCATAAAAGAGATCCTAAAAGCAAGAAAGGGAGACCACACAAGAGGCCAGCGGACGGCTGCAGCTAGTCCAAGTCTTGGCCGGGAGAAAGTACACAACAAAATCCACGCTTGAAAGGCGCAGGTTTAAATTTCCTCTCTGCCGCAAAGCGGACTCAGTCCCTACGGGCTCATGTCATTTTCTTTTCCCTTAACCTAGCGCACAGAGTTGTGCGCGAGGAGGGAACGGGGCATCAAAGTTTCGCTCCACTCTGAGTTCTTTGGAGAAACAGTACAAAAAAAATATTTACATACTCCACAGTCTAGAAATTATATGGATTTCACAGGGAAAATCTATACCTTTTACTCCCCCGCCCTCTAATCTCACTGGGTCCATTTTTCTGACGTGTTCTATTCCAGACTCTCAGATCTGAAGACAATTCCTTGCTACACTGAAATCTCATTAGAAAAGTCTGGTCTGTGGCTTCATGGGAAAGTGCATTTTTGGTGGTGGTCCCCATTGCTGAGAGGTCAAGCTAGTGGGTGCTCTTTTCTAAAGTCTTTATCCTCCAGAAAATCTATTTCTGTTTTCATTTCCAGTTTCATTCCAACAGAGCTCTTCCACTGATTTTCGATTTGCTGCTATCTCTGGCCTAATGCCTCATAATTTGGTTCGAGCGTTTCTAAGTACTTAAATCGAGCGATTTCAGTATTTTTTTGCTCGTTGTTTTCAGCTTGTTGCTGAAAAGACATCCGATATTCAGTAAACATTTAAATCCATCCTCCGTCAAGAAACAGCGAGACTTCTTTTTAATTTTTTTTAAAAGCTTTTTTCTCCATCTGATTTCTAGGATATCCCTTTGCAATTTATCTTCCTCTCTCTGCAAAACACAAGATTATAACACAGCCGCAGCATACAGAAAGAAGCTGTCCCACTTTCTCCATTGAAATGCTGTGACTTTTTTTAGCTCCGCTTCTTTTTTTAGTATCGACAAACAATGGGAAAAGGGCAAGCAAAGCACCTCGGCGGTGTCTGTCTGAAAGCGGGCCGTGCGGGGGGCGGGGAATCTTAGATAAGATTCCTGATTCTTGCTTTTTTCTCCGAGGCCTCATGGCGCAACGAAAGGAACTCACGAGCAACCTCAAATGGGTCCCTTCCTTTAAAGAAGGAAAAAAGAAAATGCAAAAAAGTATGCAGGTTATAGGCAAGAATATGAGATTCTCCCTTGCAGAGTTTGGCCAATGGGCACTGACAACTCTCTCAGGACAGGGAAGGACAGCGAGAATGGGTTTAGCCTTGTTGTGAAATGTTAAGTGCTAGCTTGATCTTTTAAAAAATCCCATAGCCAGGGCTGTGGTAAAACATGATTCTGCAAAAAATGTCAGCAAATGCACAGATCTTGGCATTAAGCATGCAAGGCAGTGTCCTTAAAAGCAAGAGTCTTGTTTTTAAAAATGACATCGCTTCTCTGGCACTTATGGTTATGAAGGAATGATGGCAAATACCATGTTTCCCCGAATATAAGACAGTGTCTTACTGTCAGTGTCTTAATTAATTTTTGCTCCCAAAGATGTGCTATGTCTTATTTTCAGGGGATGTCTTATTTTTCTGTGTTCTGTTCGTTGGGCATGCTTCCAAACAAAAACTTTGCTATGTCTTACTTTTGGAGGATGCCTTATATTTTGCACTTCAGCAAAACCTCTACTACATCTTATTTTCAGGGGATGTCTTATATTCGGGGAAACAGGATATGAGGGCAACACTGGTGGAAATCTAGAAGCCAGAAGGATGGGGAGGAACAGGACTCCAAATGGTTGGGGGCAAGATTTTAGGGCCCTCACATCACTTGCCCCCACATCTGGCTGTCCAATCAATCTAGAAGCAATTGTACAAAATAGAAGGAAACTGCCGAACGACTACTGTGAAAAACAAAAGAAATCACGCACATTTCCTCAACTGAAATAATGGGCAGAGGACACAGGATCTAGTTTTTCCAGCACCTGGTGCAGGATTTCTTAGAATGAACTTCATAGGATCCAACTTTCCATCAGAGCTCCGTCTAGGCCAGCGGCTTGCAAACTCCCTACTTTGAGGAAGCCCCTTCGACATCATGTGGTCCCTGCTGACCAACCCCCTGTACAGCGTAGAGCAGGGGTGTCCAACTCTGGCGCCTCAGATGTTCATGGACTACAATTCCCATCAGCCCCTGCTGGCATGGCTGATGGGAATTGTAGTCCATGAACATCTGAAGAGCCAGAGTTGGACACCTCTGGTGTAGAGCATTTGGGGACCTGTTTTATACAGCCAGCTCCATTCACTTGCTGTACAGGCTAGGCCCATTTGGGGTTGGCCAGCATTCTGCTTGAATGGAGAGTGGGAAAGCAACAACCTACTCCCATGTATGGCAACCAGAGAAGGACGAACACACCATATTTGTTTTACTCTTGTACGTTGCTGTTTTGACCCTTTCTCTTCATCCATTGTCAGTTTGGGTATTGCTATCATTTTCTTTATACTACAAACATGCGGCCCAGGAAACAGTCCAACCACAACACTATACCAACTCTAAATATCGTGAAATCTATCTGCCTGGCAGCATGAATATTTGGCCCTATTATATCTGAATGTCAGACTTTGCATACCAAAAATCCCAGATTCCATCTCTGGCGAGCCTCTTCCATTAAATGCAGACAGCAGCCTGTGGAAAAGACCAAAGACCCTGTGGAAGAATAAACCCTGCTAGTAGTAGGAGCAGCAGTGGCGTAGGAGGTTAAGAGCTCGTGTATCTAATCTGGAGGAACCGGGTTTGATTCCCAGCTCTGCCGCCTGAGCTGTGGAGGCTTATCTGGGGAATTCAGATTAGCCTGCACACTCCCACACACGCCAGCTGGGTGACCTTGGGCTAGTCACAGCTTCTCGGAGCTCTCTCAGCCCCACCTACCTCGCAGGGTGTTTGTTGTGAGGGGGGAAGGGCAAGGCGATTGTAAGCCCCTTTGAGTCTCCTGCAGGAGAGAAAGGGGGGATATAAATCCAAACTCTTCTTCTTCTTCTAGTCTGATTCAGGAGGAGACAAACGCATAAGCGACGGTCCAGTTCCAAGGATGAGGCAAGCGATGTTGGAATGGTCAAAGGGGATTTAGATGAAAAGTAGGCTACATGCATCACCCCTTTCTCTCGGACAAAAACTTTTTGAAAACAACAGCAAGGGTATGCTCTTTCCATCCACAAAGGAGAACTCGTGTCAGCCCATCAGTTAGTAAAACTACTGAAATCCAAGTCTTCTTTCTACGCAGTCTGGAACATCTTAGGAAACGGCTTTTATTTTTATTCCACCATTTGTAGTCATTTTGGGGTCAGAACAACTTCTCCAATCAGATAAAATCTTTTTAAAAAACTGAAATTAAACCACTGTCTAAATTGGAAAGTCAGCCTCTAGGGCGGTGAACGTGGACAGCAGCATTTTCAAAAAGCCTTCCAATATACTCCTTGGCGTGACATCAGCTATGGAAGGATAAAAGCGCCCCAGAAACCAGATTCACTTCCCACATCCAGTGCCAGTATGTAGTGGTTAGGAGCGGTGCACTGTAATCTGGAGAACGGGGTTTGATTCCCCACTTCTCCACATGAACAGTGAACTCTAATCTAGTAAACTAAATTTGTTTCCCTGCTCCTACACATGAAGCCTGCTGGGTGACCTTGGGCTAGTCAGTTCTCTCAGAACTCTCTCAGCCCCACCTACCTCACAAAGTGTGTGTTGAAGGGACAGGAAGGGGTCGTAAGATGCTTTGAGGCTCCTTGCTGCAGAAGAAAGTGGAATATAAATCCAACTCTTCTTCTCTGACAATTATCTGGAAAAGGCTGGAGACATGCAGACGGTCTATTGTATAGTACGCAGCCTGAGGCGCAAGGAGCAGACCTTCAGAAAGCAGATGGAACCCTATGGGCTTCCTCTGACCCCTAAATCCCACTGAGTGGGACACTGCAATACCACTGTCAGCCACCAGTAGCAGGGGCACTGTGGTGCACCGAAGGGCACCTGTTTTCTCCCGCTGTGAGCGGCCTTGTTAAGCCATTTGGTGGCAGCTACACCAGTCCCAGATGATACCCAGAAGGAAGCGATAATATCGGTTCAGTCCGACCACTTTACACAGCGTTTTCCCCAGCACAGAAACAGATCCTACGTTCACGTAACAGAAAAGGAGACCCCTTCGCTCCTGTCCCCTTGTTTCCCCTCCCTCTGCGTACTTCCTGGTTTGAAGTTTTAGAGTGGAAGCTCTCTGGGGCAGTGAACTGTCTTCCTGCACTCCCTCCATCACACCACAGAGATTCTAACGTTTCACAGGTAACACTGCAAGATTTTTGTTACTCCAGTGAAGAAGCCAACAAATACTTTGGTGGATTCTATGCTTAGCAGAACTGCAGCTACATGAGAGAAAGGCCTTAGAAAGGCAGTTTCTAAACAGCTACTCATCCACTGAGAATAAATATTGCCACCAGGTAACCAAGAAAGGTTACATAGACAAAGTTGAAAGTGTATTGATCTTCCGACGTCCAGCAAGTAATTAGGACCATAAGAATAGCCCAGGAGGGTCAGGAGAAGGGTTAATCTATTCCAAGGTCCTGTTTCACCTCCTAGCAGCTAGCCAGATGCCCCACAAATTATCTTCTGTTATTCGTGTGTAGTATCCAGTATTATAAGGTATTCCATCTTTGAGCATGGGTGCTCCATTTTAACACTCACACTTGTAGGAATGAAGACAACATTGTATGACACCAGGAGCTGTAAAAAGACAAGCTAGCAAGAATCTTTTTACGTACCCAAGTGCTATCAAGTCACAACTGACTTCTGGAGATCCCAGTCAGGGGATTTCAAGACAAGCAGTTAAGCAGTGGTGGTTTGCCACAGCCTTCCTCTGATGTCTTCCTTGGTGGGCCCCCAATCCATGTGCAGACCCTGCTTAGCTTTTGAGAGCAGACAAGATCGTGCTGTCCCTCGCTGCCTTCCCTCCCCAAGAACATTTGTGGGCTTTGATTTTTCTGTGTGTGTTTTTCCAAAGCTTTTGTAAAGTAGACGTGAGGATCCCAATTCCCCTTGCTTCTACAGCAGAGAGCCTTTCAAAAACACAAGCTATGCCACCACTAGAGGGTTTTCCGGGTCATGTGGTGTGGCGCCTCCCCTGACCACCCATCCCCCTGGGGCGAGTGTGCCGTCCCTCCTCCCTTTACCTGGGGGTTTTCCTTCCCAGCCGAGCTCTTAAATAACCTCGCCCACAGGGTGCCTCAGCGCTAGGTGT